>NC_073304.1:165571255-165759546 GCF_027595985.1 Sorex araneus | reverse complement strand
GGAAGGGAAGGGAAGGAAGGAAAGGAAAGGAAAGGAAAGGAAAGGAAAGGAAAGGAAAGGAAAGGAAAGGAAAGGAAAGGAAAGGAAAGGAAAGGAAAGGAAAGGAGGCATTGTTGCCCTTCATTTGTGCTCAGGGGTCAGTCCCTGCAGTACTGAGGAGACCATGTGTGCTTCTGGGATCTAACCTGAACTTCCTGTGTGCAAAGCATGTGCTTAGGCCTTCTTCCTTTATAAAGAGGATTCCTGTGTTTCCCTCCATCTTCGGTTACCCATTGTTCTGAAATTCCCTCTGATCCCACCTCCCAACTCTAAGTCAAATTCAGAAGTGTGAATTGAGTCATGGATCCTGGTTTTTGTGGCCCCTCTTAAGCAGAGTCTGACACACACTAGACACTCAGAAATAAATCCCGGGGCCCTGGCATGTGGCTCCATGGTAGAGCACCTGCGTGGCACTCATGAGACCATGAGTTTGATCCTTGACACTGCCCCATGTTGCCGAGTGAAAAACAGTCATGGTACTCCTGAGTGTGATCCCCAGTGCCACAAAAGTCTCAGCCCCCACATACACCAGATGCCACAAGAAGTGTCACCTAGTGTCACATCACAATCAAGTATGTGCAAGCACCACCAGCATTTGGGTCCAACATGATGACAGTTATAGTTATTAAACTGATTGTCACACAGGGCTGGGCGGGGGGGGGGCAGTGTTAGAAATGGTTAAAACAAGGCAACAAGCTAAGCAGAGACAGAGATGACGATGGCAGTGGTGATGTCATGATGATGTGTCTGAGGCCCAGCCAAGGAGTAATGGCATGTGTGAGCAATCAAAGGTAATGAAGGTGGGCAAGATTAGACCTCAGGGCAAGGCAGAGTGGGGGGCAGAAATGTGAACTGGCATTGCCAGTTCTAAGCAAAGCCCTAATATGATAACTGTTAACAGTACCAGGCCTGAGCTGCCCACTAGCCAACCAAAATCTAGAATGCTGGGCCTGGGCCAGCCAGTGTTCCCACGAACACTCCTGACAGCTCTCCAGCCTTCGGAGTCCTGCGCTTCCCCCTCTTGGGCACAAGTGTCCTGGTAGCTCCTAGCAGAGACGAGAGATGGAATCACAGGATTTTGAGCAGGTGCACACTAGTAGGAACCAGAGCTGCCGGCTCCCTCTGCCTCTCCAGGGAGGTCCCGTCCTTCTCCCCTGCACCCACCAAGCAGAAGGCGAACAACACAGAAGTCACGAGGCAGCAGGAGGAAAAGCAGACCTGGAAAGCCAAGGCCCAGACACCTGCAAAAGGAAGGAAACTTTCTGAGGGCAAACAAGGGGTGCACGGGAGGTCACCCAGCCATCCCCAGCCCACCTCCCCAGTCCCCTGGGCTGCAAGACAGTTCCAGAAAAGACACGGGTTCTGCACAAGGACACGGGGTCGGAAGGAAACAGAAAATACCTTCCCATGTTGACAAAACACAGAGAGAAGCAACAAAGTGTGGTGACAAGGGGTGTAAGGGGCACCCTTCTCGGCCCAGCTCCATGTCACATGAAGGAAAAGGCCAAGAGGACATCATGAGTGCAGGACCTGGCAGGATGCCAGGGCAAGACTACCACCCCTTGCCCCCCCACACACACAATGTTGCCACCCCAGTTTCTGGGGGCTCAGTCAGCCCTCCCCTTCTCCTCAGGGCATGAGGAGCACAGGGGCTCCCTCCCCGCCTTCCTCTGCTCCATGGCGTCTTTTCCTTCTCCAGCAGAGACGCTCGCACACCTGCTCCCTACCTGGCGCCTGCCATGTGCCCAGATAAGGGCCTCAGGGAAGCCAAGTTTCACAAGGAGGAGAATTGTGCCACCCTCCTCTCCCACCTCCCTGGGGCGGCTCAGCCCAGCTCCACCCCAGCGCATCTGCCCTGAACGGAAAGGCTGGAGCCCGGAGCCAAGCGGAAGCTGAAGACGATTTGGGGAAGGTGGGGGGAAGGGGGAAGCCTGACTCATGCCCCATTGCTCAGGAGGAGGAGGAGGAGGAGGAGGAGGAGGAGGAAGAGAAGCCTAGGAATCTGGGAATTCCTTCTGGAGCAGGTGTGGGTAGCTCCCAGGGAACACCCCAATCCAATGTCCCCAACAATAATAATAATAACCAGGAAAATGGGTATTTATTGAGGGCTGTCTCCATGGCCAGGCATTGTGCTTCAAGTTTATTATCCCATTAAGGGCTCCTGGAAACTAGGTGGTGTCTGGGGATCACAGCCTGGGGCCACAGCACAAGCCTCACCTGGGCAAGGCCAAGTTCAGGCCCGGGCACTACAGGACTCCAGGTGTGGACCTGATGGTCCATCTCACCAGACCAGTGTTGCTAGGAGTGGCTCCTACTGGGACCAAAAAAAAAAAATCCTCCAGGGCCGGAACGATAGTACAGCAGACAGGAGGTAGGGTGTGGGCCTTGCACACGGCTGACCCAGGTTCAATCCCTGGCAGCCCACATGGTCCCCTGAACACTGCCAGGAGTAATACCTGAGTGCAGAGCCAGGAGTAACCCCTGAGCATCACTGGGTGTGACCTAGAAAGCAATAAATAAATAAATCTTCCCACTCTGCATGAGGAGTAGAGCAGTAAAGAGGCCTGTGCTCAAACTTCAGAAATCCTATTTTTTACCTGGCTACAGGAGGGACTGTGTGACTTTTCCCCTGTGACCCCTGTTCAGGTCTGCAGGCCTCCTGCCTTGCCGCTGGTGCACCAGCTTCCTGAGGTCAGCAAAGGTTTCCAACAGTTTTTGGAAAGTGATATGGAGGCATAAAGGCCAGCTGAGCTCTAGCCACTGTGTACATATGTGGGGGGGGGGGTAAAAGGTGGGGGGGTCAGCAAATGCTCCCTGACATCTGGAACCGAATACTCTCTGTTCTGGCCATTGCAGAGGGCCCTGTACCACCCTGACCTTGACCCGCTGGATGCCAGCAACCTCCATCAGTGGTGAGGATCAAAATTCCTCCAAATGTCTCCGGAGAGGCCAAATCGCCGCCAGTTGGGAAGCATTGCTCAAGAGTAAGCAAATGAAAGTGGCACTTATTCCCTAGGTGTAAAACACCAAGACAGCTTATTTCAACCTACCATAAAACAGTGTCTTATTACTCATAGTTAATAAATGTGAGAGTTCAGGAGAATTACTTATAAAGTAAAAGCCCCAGAGCACCAATTTCAGAAGATCAAGATAATGTTCCTGCTATGCCTGAACCAAATCACTTTCATCCATGGAATCCTTCATACTGGGATGGCAGAGGCAGGCCGGCCGGAACGCAGAGGCTAAAAGGAGAAACCCGGGCTCAAACTCCAGCTTATAGCCCTAATGCATTAAAGCATTACAAGGAGACAGACTGGGTATGAACCTTGTAAATATCAGTACCTTTACTTACTAGCTTTTTGTAAAACAAACTAATATCCTGGGTCGAATGATAGCACAGCAGGTAGAGCATTTGCCTTGCATGCAGCCAACCTGGGTTCATTCTTCCATCCCTCTTGGAGAGCCTGGCAAGCTACTGAGAGTATCCCACCCGCACAGCAGAGCCTGGCAAGCTCCCTGTGGCATATTCTATATGCCAAAAACAGTAACAACAAGTCTCACAATGGAGACATTACTGGTGCCCACTCAAGCAAATCATTGAGCAACGGGATGACAGTGACAGTGACCTAACATCACTGGGTCTCTCAAAAACTGATAGGAGTTTCTAGCTCATGGGTCATGGTGAGAATTAAATATAATAGCTACAAATCAATCATCTCCTAAGTTTTGGCTCAAGAGAGCTTAAAAACAGTTATTTCCTCCTCTGTCCCTACTAATCTCCAGTCCCTAAGGAAGATCCTATCTGTCTGATATGTGCTTTTTATTTTTCCTCCTATATCAACTTGAAGAATAGCTTTCAACCTGGCTGCACCGTCAGACTTTCCAAAATTCCAATAACTAGTCTCCATCCTCACTCCCACCATCATGCAGATAGACTCCATCAGAACCTCTGCTCTTGGGGTACATTCTCAGGATTGGAACTTCTGGGTTCAGGGGAAGCTCACTTTCTATGGTTTTTAGGAGTGTCCCTCTTGTTTTCCAAAAACATTGGACCCATCAACATTCCCACCAGCATGGGTGAGGGTCTCTTTCTCCCCACATCCATGCCAACACTGGTCTAATTTAATTTCTTAAGTCAGAGGTTTTCAATTTTGAGGAAGCAGTGCTGCAAATAATTCTTGAGTTAACATCCTACAAACGATGATGGACACAACTGCATCTGGACAAACGCCTGTAAGCAGAGCCTCTTTGTTCCCAGGAGGGAGCTTTTTAGGAAAGATGAGACGCTATGGTGTACAGTAAGGAAATTTAAATGTGACTATATAGTACCAGACAGTAGTTTACAGCTAGTGACAGGCAGCAGTGGAATCTTAAAAAAAAATTACATGAAGTTCGCAGCTGGTGAGATGTCTGGAAAGACTTGAATGCATGGCTGGTGCACACAGAGATCTAAGTGTACCAGGACCATTGGGAAGTGCCCACACACACAAAAAAATAAATCAAGAAGAAAAAGAAATTCAGTGAAGGGCCAGGGACATGGTTCAGTGCTGGGTCTTGCAAACTTGAGGCCACAAGTTTGATCTCTGGCATCAGCCTACATGCCTGGTGTAGATTCTGGTGGCACTTAACCCCGACTTCTCTTCTGGTTTAATTTCACCTCCTCACCCACCACCTACTGTCTGAACAGATCCTAAATGCCCTAGTGCTTTTATTTTTCACCTAAAATTAGGATGTTTATTTTCAATTTTGAAGAGATTGTGAAACTCTAACGCTGGAACAAGACGCTTAAAAGAGTCGACCTCCCACTTAGAAAGAAACGGTTCCCTGGAAGCTCTTCCTGAGACAGCATTTTCGACTCCTCCTGAAAAGTTACTCATCCCTGCCTCTTGCCAGAGTAACATAAGGTATTACTGGAAGGTTCCAGACTTTGGGTTTCAGGAACCTAGTCAGAAAACAGATCCTTCATTATTTTATTCAGAATATTTTTTTTAAATTAAAGAGAGAAGTATCCATTGTCCAAAATCTACAATGACTATAATTTCACAGATATGATATTTTAACCATAAAGCATCAATAGACCCTAATGTCAGAATAAAAGGCAAATATTCCAAATGATTTTTGTTCCTTTATTTTTTTTAATAGTTTCATTTTCCTCTTATTTCTCTCACTCAACAAAGACAGGCAAACTATTGATCAGATTGTCACCAGCCTGGAGTTTAATGACAATCTGGGAAGTCAGACTGTCCCCAAAGGCTCCTGGCCTTTAGCACCGCACTCAACGCCCCCAACCCATATCCATTGGCCACTGCAAGCTCCTGAGGTGACGCAGGTAAGAGCCCAACCCAGCTGGGCTCTGGTCATGCAGTTTAAGAATAAATAAAGTCACAGATGTGATCAATACAGTCTTCGACAGTTGGTAGCATGCTCAAGGTCCTTAGTTCACCCTCTGGCACTGACTGGCCCCCTCCAGCACGAGCAGGTGTAACCCCGAGTGCCATCAGGCCTGAGCTGCACTGCATTGCCAGGTCCACGCATAAAACCATCAGGCTGACAGTGCTGGGCCAAGGACTGCAGAGAGTGATCCCATATCTCCTGAGCAGTACCAAGGAGGAGCAGATATGTACACATACACATACACATACAGATGTACACATAAACCCACATACACCAAGTATTGAGCAGAGAGAGAACCATTGACCACTATAATAGTAAATGTCTCTGCAGGCTCTGTAAAGTGTGTGGAGACTTGCAATATTGATACTGAAAGGTTATCAAGAATATCCATTTTGGCCTTTCCACTGCTGCACGAGCATGATCCCAGAGGCCACCTGAACTACTTTGGACACCAGCAGCTCACAGAAATGCCTCCAGACTGTGAACTGAGCCACTGCCCCATGCGGTGCCAGCGGGGAAGGGTTTCTCTCTCTCAGATTTTCCATCTTATGAGCTCCACAAAATGGAAGTAAAAGCTTGCAATGATGCAATTTCAGGCAGAATTTTCCCTGGACTTTATACAGAAATCCAAAACTGTGCGGCGCCGCACAACCTCATATCTCTTAATTGTCAGCAATGTGAAACGGTTCCTTTTTAGCAGGTCTGACTTTGGGGGAAAACTCCAAACAATAATACTGAGTTTTTTGTTGAAATATTGAAGGTAATCAAAGTAAAGTGAAAACTATCAGCTACACAGGTGGGGAGTGGGGGATGGGGGGAGGTATACAGGGGTTCCTGGTGGTGGAAAATGTGCACTGGTGATGGGATGGGTGTTGAGCATTGTATAATGGAGACTTATGTAACTTTCCACATGGTGATTCAATTAAAAAAAATAAAGAATATCCATTTTAACTTTTAACCCTCAATCTTGTCCAGTGTGATCATGCCCAGATATTATTGTCAGAGCTGTCTCTTCTCTGTCTTACCTACCCTCAGCCCCACACACACTTGTGATTAGTTCCAATCATTGACCACTCCTCCTAACCCTTGTTTTCCCTGGCTATGGATATTAGTCTTCTAATATATATATATATATATATATATATATATACACACACACATATATATATACCACAATGAATTCAGTCATTCTATATCTGTCCCTTTCCTTCTGACTCATTTCACTCAGCTTGATACTCTCCATGTCCATCCATTTATAGGAAAATTTTGTGACTTCATTTTTCCTGACAGCTGCATAGTATTCCATTGTGTTGATGTGTCATAGCTTCTTTATCTATTTGTCTGTTCTTGGGCACTCAGGTTGTTTCCAGATTCTGGCTATGGTGAATAGTGCTGCAATGAACATAAAAGTGCAGAAAGAGAGAGAGAGAGAGAGAGAGAGAGAGAGAGAAGAAAAGCACCTGCCATAGAGGCAGGCAGGGGGTGGGGGTGTGATGGGAGAGAACCTGGGGACACTGGTCTTGGGAAATGTACACTGGAGGAGGGATAGGTATTGGAATAATGTATGAAAAAAAATCCAATCATGAACAGCTTTGTAATGGTCTATCTCAGAGTGATTCAATAAAAAAGTTTTTAAAAACTATTGTTAGTCTATTGAGACTAACAATAGTATGACACCTCTCTATGGAAGTGTGACGCCTCAGGGAAGGAGAAGTATGTTCTACCTCTTCTGAAAAGCTGAGCACTCGATTGGCCCCTGAAGCAAATGGATCTATAGTAAGGGATCCTCAAAAGTAAAGCCAAAGATACAACCCCTGAGTCGAATCTTACTGAAGAAACACTGGCTGCAGCCTGAGGGGGGAGGGCAAGGCACACAGCTGCTCCCGAGCCTTCACGGGCAGTGAGGAAACGCCACTTTCTGGCCAGGAACAACGACGGGCAGGTGACTGACTTCTCTCTTTTCAACTCCGATCACATTCCAGTTTGGAATGAATGAGGAAACTCATTCAGCTCAGATAAGCCACAGGCAGTCGGGAGGGAACATGAGAGGCAGGATTGGGACTGAGGCTCTCTGAGCCCCAAGCCTGTGCGTGGCTCCCGGTTCTCACGGTTGCCAGGGCAGCCCCTGACACCTCTGACACACACATACAGGAGATCTGATCAGAAGCTCCAGGGAGGGGCACGAGTAACTTTTTGTCCATCCAGTCAGGCTCTTAACCTGCATGTGGTAGACCAGTGTTTGATCCCGTCATTCCATAAGGTCCCCCGAGCACCATCAGGAGTGATACCTGGGCACAGAGTCAGGAATCACCCCTGAGAATTGCTGGGTGTGTCCCCCAAATGCAAACAAACAAATCAGCAAAAAAACATTCCAGGGAACTGCAGAGGAGGAACTTTCCCTGCACTCCCCGGCAGGCGCTGCCTTCCCAGCTTGGGCACCACGGTGGCTACAAGTGGCATTGCTCCAGAGGCTAGTGCTCCAGCAAAAGGCCTGCAAGACAGGCTCTCTCTACCCTCCGTGCCAGGATGGGACCCAGGATCTCACACGCGCAAGGCAAGTGCCCCTGCGCTGAGCTACATCCCTGGCGTCCAGTGGTCCCTTCTGAAGCATTTCAGAGACTTTCTTTAGACTTGGAGCTTGAGAAGAGCAACTGCTCTCTCCTCCCTGACAGCTGGCCTTGCCAGGGAAACCAATGACATCATGAAGTGTCACCAGCCCGCCACAGCACAGACAGCCTTCACACATCCGCTCTAGCAGCCTGGCAAGTTTGGGCTGACCAGTCGTCAAGGAAACCAGCATTTCCGGTCCCGATCATTCGTCAGATAATCCCTCTGAGCAGTATTTAGTCATATCGGCTGCTTCATCCCTCACACGCTTAAGGCGTGGCCCCCAGATTAGGCACCGATTGAGTGGGAGCCGACACCCACCAGGACACTTGGGTCTCACATACTTCGGACCCACGGAATCGCAGACTGTGCCAGCAAGATGCTTCAGCTGACCTGAACCACATTCTGTCTCAAAAGCTCTATCCTAAAATCCTTTCTGGAGTTTTCTACATGAGTTTTAGGGAATCAGAACTCAAACTTCTAGAGAAGGGAATGGAAGAATAAAGGGAAATGCTGATGTGCACACTTTAACAAAAGCTCCTTTTCTGGGGCCAGAGAGATGGAGCAATGAGAATACAGCAGCAAGGTGCTTACCTTGCTCACAGCAGACCCAGGTTCGATCCCAGGCACCACATATTGCGCCACCCCCCCACCCCCGCCCCGAGCACCACCAGGAGTGTTCCCTGAGCAGAGAACCAGGAGCTGGCCCTGAGTGTGTGTGGCCCAAAAAAGCAAAACCAAACCAAACCAAAACAAAAAAACATGACCTCATTTTCTTGTGGTTTTCTGTCTCCAAGAAAGATCAAGTCTTTTCTCCCTCATCAAAGTACAACTTTATTTTGTCAACAACTCTCCTTGTAGCCAAGAGTCAGCTCTCTCCTCCCTAGCAGCAGTGTGGAGCATTTCACAGAAGCCTCTGGAGGCAGAGCTCAAGATCAATTCTGCTTCAATCAGAGTATTCCCCTCCAGGCTGCTCCCCATCTCCCCAGTCTTCTCTGCCCTCAATCCACTGAGAGATGTAGATTACTGTCTCCATACCAACAGCAAGACCCTATGTTTTATTTTCTCCTGATCTGCCTTAAATGTGGTATAAATTTAGAAAACGAAAGCGAACGAACAGAACAAAGGAAGGAAGCTCACAAATATTATATACTTACTATGTGTCATGATCCAGATTATGTGTGGATATTTTGCTCATAATTGTACAGAACAGGTGAGGGTGAATTTGGAATTAAATCAGTTGGGCTGCAGCCATAGCACAGCGGGTAGGGCATTTGCCTTGCACGCAGCCAACCCGGGTTCGATTCCTCCGTCCCTCTCAGAGAGACGGGCAAGCTACCTATAGGAGTATACCGAACGCATGGCAGAGCCTGGCAAACTACCTGTGGTGTATTCAATATGCAAAAACAGTAACAGCACGGCTCACAATGAAGACATTACTGGTGCCCGCTCGAGCAAATCGATGAACAATGGGACAACAGGGCTACTTATCCATTCATAAGTTAATGGGGGGATTAACTCTGGAAACGCTTCCTGGCTGATATCAATAATTTTGTTATAAATATTCATGTACACATTTTGTATGGACATGTCTTGAATTCTCTTAAATATATACTTCTGGGTGGAGCTGCTGGGTCCTGGAATAGTAATTTAAATTATCTGAAGATATCCTAAACCACTTTCCAAAAGCAGTTGCATCATTTTACATTCTGAACATTTACATTCTGAACAGCGAGGCATAAAGATTCCAACTTCTCTATATCCTTGCCAATACTTGTTGCCATGTGAATTTGATTATAGCTATGCTGGTGGCTGTGAGAAGGTATCTCTTTATAGTTTTGATTTACATTTTTGTAACAACTAATGATTTTGAGCATCTCTTCCCATACTTATTGGTGATTTATATATCTTTATTGGAGAAAGTTTCCCAATTCTTTGACATTTGAAAACTAGAATCTCTTTTCACTATTGAGTTGTAAATATTCTTGTGCATTCTGGACATAAGGACCTTGAAGAGATATTATATATGAATATTATTTCTCCAATTATTTGGGTAATTCTTTCAGTTTCCTGATAGCATCCTTTGAAAAAAGAGAAGCTTTTAGCTTTTATAAAGTTCAACATTTTTTTTTTTTGCTTTTTGGGTCACACCCAGCAATGCTCAGGGGTTACTCCTGGCTCTGCACTCAGGAATTACTCCTGGCAGTGCTTGGGGGACCATATGGGATGCCGGGGATCGAACCCGGGTCGGCCGCATGCAAGGCAAACGCCCTACCCGCTGTGCTATCGCTCCGGCCCCTCAACATTTTTTTTAAGCATTACATCTACTAAATTTAATTTGAGATAATAAGGGATTTATATTTTTTTCTATGTTTTATAGCTCTCTCAAGTTTAGGTGCTGGATTCGACTCACCTTAATATTTTTGTTGTTGTTAATTGTGGGGTTCGCACCCACCAGTGCTCTATGCCATGTAGTGCCAGAGATCAAATCCAGGACCTCACACATGCAAGGCATGTACTTTATCATCTTCCCTTACCTAATTCTTACACAGAGTGAGGTAAGAATCCAATTTCATTTTTTCCAGATGGATAGTCAGTTTTCTCAGCTCCATTTTTTTTTAAAAAAAAAAAGGTTGATCTTGGGGACTGATCAGTGGTAAGGTGTTTGCCTTACACACAGTAAGGGTTCAACCCCCAGAACTTGATATAGTCCCCTGAGCACCACCAGGAATGATTTCTGAGTGCCGAGCCAGGGGTAAGGCCTGAGCACTGCCAGGTGTGGACCCCAAAATAATAAAAAGAGAACAAAAAATTTGATCTTTTCCCCCATCAAACTGTCTTGGCATCCTTGTTAGAAATTCACTGTCACTGTCATTCTGTTGCTCATCAGTTTTGTTCGAGCAGGCACCAATAACATCTCCATTGTTGTTACTTGTTATTGTTTCTGGCATATAGAATATGCCACAGGTGCCATGCGGGCGAGATACTCTCGGTAGCTTGCCAGGCTCTCCAAGAGGGGTGGAGGAATCGAACCCGGGTTGGCTGCATGCAAGGCAAATGCCCTACCCTCTGTGCTATGGCTCCAGCCCCAATAGGCTATAAATTTTAGTTCTAGCTCAAATATTGATAATGCTTGAAAAAGTAAAACAAAACACACACAAAACAATTAAAACAGACACCAGTCATAATTTATATAATGAAGTGATGAAACTTCCAAATTTCTGGCATAAGGATCCAGCTAGATAAGAGTCTAAGCCCATATCAATAGATTATTCCATGAAAACAAAATAAAAATAAACTCCTTCCAAGAGTTCTGAAGAAAAGAATGAAACTAGAAATTAAAATTTGCTAACTGCAGTTAAGAAATAAAAGGTAACATCACTGTATCACTGTATCACTGTCATCCCATTTGCTCGAGAAGGCACCAGTAATGTCTCCCTTGTGAGACCTATTGTTACTGTTTTTGGCATATCCAATACTCCACAGGTAGCTTGCCAGGCTCTGCTATGCGGGTGGGATACTCTCGGTACCTTGCCAGGCTCTCCAAGAGGGACAGAGGAATCGAACCCAGGTCAGCCGCACACAAGGCAAACGCCCTACCCACTTTGCAATCGCTACCGCTATCACTCCAGCCCCAAAAGGTAACATAGCAAACCTAATCATAAATTATTCTTTGGCTCTTCGACATGTAGATTTTTTTTGAAAAGGTAAACATTTCATATGAAGTTTATCCAGTATGCTGATTCTTATGAATCATTTTTAATTATTTTATAGTCATGTTAGAAATTAGTTGACCATAAGTGCATGGATTTATTTCTGGACTCTTAATTCTATTCCACTAATCTACTATTTCTACCAATGTCGAACTGTCTTCATTACTGTAGTAATTTTTCAGTAGTTTTGAAACTGGTACATATGGGGCCCTCTGAACTGTTCTGCCCTGTTGTTTTAAGGTCACTTAGGATATTTGGAGTCCCTTAGAGTTTTCAGTGTATAAATCTGTATCACTATCACTATCATCCCATTGTTCATTGATTTGCTCCAGCGGGCACCAGTAACATCTCCATTGTGAGACTTGTTGTTACTGTTTTTGGCATATCAAATACTCCACGAGTAGCTTGCCAGGCTCTGCCGTGCAGGAAGGATACTATCGGTAGCTTACTGGACTCTCTGAGAGGGATGGAGGAATTGAATTCAGGTCGGCCTCCTGCAAGGCAAACATCCTACCCACTGTGCGACTGCTCCAGTCCTTTTATTTAATCACAATCACAATCACAATATCCCATTAATCACCGATTTCTCGGGTGGGCTCAGTAACATCTCATTTCGTCCTTTCCCTGAGATCTTAGGAGTCTATTTTGACTTGGCCCTCCTAACGGTGTTGCACTGGGGGCTCTTCAGGGTCAGGGGAATGAGATCCAGCTTGTTACTGGATTTTGCATATGAATACACCATGGGGAGCTTGCAAGCCTGTCCCATGGGGGCAGGAAACTCTCAGAGGATTGCCAGTTTCTTCTAGAGGGAGAAGTAGGCCAAAAATATTGTGTGGCCGCTTGTGGCCGCGAGCTTCTGAGAGCTTGCTTTTAAGTCTCTGGATGTTGACTGTTGATGGGATTACACACACCTGGGCTCCTCTGCCGGTACCTTCATGCGTGAGGCCTGTCCGAACGTGTAGAGAGGAGCCTCAGGCATGGCTGCAGCTAGGTTCTGGTGGTCTTCGGCCGCCGGGAGCTCTGCTTGGGGTGGGGAGGGAAGCTGGAGCCCATCCCCTCTGAGGGTTCCTTTTATTTAATATCTCCAAAAAAATTTTTTTTTCAGTGCCAGGGATTAAACCCTATGCAGTTATTTTAAGTGTACTGACACTTTCTTCTACCAGTTAATATCTGTTGTTGAGGGGCTGGAGTGATAATGCAGCAGGTAAGGCACCTGCCATGTGTGCAGTCAACCTGGGCTCTATCCCTGACATCCCATGTAGTTCCCTAAGCATTGCCAGGAGTGATTCCTGAGCGCGGGGCCAGGAGTAATCCCTGAATATCTCCAGGTGTGGCACAAAAACAACAAGAACAACAAAACTTGTTGACTGCGTGAATTTTTTATTTTTAATCACTATACTTTCAACAGCAGAACTTTTATTTGGTTCTTTTTATCACTTCTTTTTGTTAATATTGTTTGTTTAATAAGATTATTATCTAGAAAAATTTTAAGTGCTTCTAACATTTTTTGTTCGCTTTTGGGCCACACAAGAGAGGCACAGGGTTACTCCTGGCTCTGGGAACCATATTAAATGCCAGGGATCGAACCCGGGTCAGTTGTGTGCAAGGCAAATTCCTTACCCACTGTACTATCACTCTGTCCCCTCTTCTAGCATATTTATAATGCTTGAGTTAATAGCTTTGTCTAGCAAGTTCAACATCTGGCCCTCTTTGACTTTTCATTGACTAAGTGCTTTCTTCTATACTTAGATCATACTTTTGTTTCATTGCATATCTTATAAATTTTCTGAAAACTGAACATTTGAAATATGTGTGTATCAGGGCTGGAGCGATAGCACAGTGGGTAGAGCATTTGCCTTGCACGCGGCCAAACCAGGTTCGATTCCTAGCATCCCATATGGTCCCCTGAGCACCTCCACGGGTAATTTCTGAGTGCATGAGCCAGGAGTAACCCTGGTGCATCGCCAGGCATGACCCAAAGAGGAAAAAAATGAAATATGTATGTATGTGTTTAATATTGCCATTCTAGACAATAGATTCTCTTCCTTCCCAGACTTCGTTGAAATTTCTATTACTACAGTTTGTTGTTGTTGCTGTTTGTTTTGTGGGTTTTAAAAATTAATTTTGTAAAGTTATAATCTCTATCAGGAGTGGCCATTGAATTTTCAGCTAGCATACTGGTCAGCAAATGAGTTGACAGAAATTCCCTTAAATGCTTTGGACCAGTCAGCAAATCTCCCAACCTTTTCCAAGTTCCTCAGCATGTAGGTTTTTTTTCTTTTAATTTTAATAAGTCACCGTGAGATACAGTTACAGAGTTATAAACTTACATGATTACATTTTGGTCAGACAATGTTCGAGTACCCATCCCTCCCCCCCCCCGTGCCCATTCTCCATCACCAATGTTTCCAGTATCCCTCCCGCCAGCCCCACCCCTTCCCCTCTACCCCACTTCTGTGGCAGGTATATTCCCTCGTACTCTCTCCTTCTGGGAGTTATGATTTGCAATACAGGTACTAAGCGTCCATAATATTTGGTCCATCGTCTACTTTCAACATGCATCTACCATCCTGAGGAAGCACTCCAACCATCATTTCCTCAGGATGTGGCTTGGGGGCACGTTTTGACTGGTCAGGAAGAAAGCTTGCGATTCTACCGTAACCCTCATTCCCTGCTTGTACAATACCTCAAGATCTGCCAGATACTAGAGATCAGGACTTTCTCAGCCTTTGCCATAATGTGCATGATACCCTCCTCCATGCACACGGCCCTTGGGTTTCTCCAGAAATGGTTTCTCCTTCCCTTCTTCCTCTGCTGCTATTGCAATGACCAGGGACCAGGGGATCACGATACAGTGTGACTGGAGCTGAGCATCACACATTTTAGTCGAGGTGCTGGGGCACACTGGGTTGCTGCTGCCAGAATCACACACTTTGTTGTGCTGTGGCTTGCACCTGGCATGAGGGGTGGTGCCAGCGATGGGACTTGTGGCCTCATGCCTGCAAGGCAGGTGCTCTTCTGCAGAGCTTTCCCAGAGCCCCAATTTTCCTGGGAACTTGTCAAAATCCCCAATCACTCATTCCCCCATTTTGTCTTTATCATTCCCATCTTGTGAGTCTCAACTGCAGTCACCACCTTAGACAGCATCAATATTAAACCACTTCTCCTGGTGTTTTCAACAAACATCCTAGCAATAATGCTGTTTGCACAGAGAGGTTTATGAGGTAGGTCAAATAAAGCAACTCCAAGAATGCAGCATTACCGGCAATTTCCAGACAGGTCACATAGTGGCAATTCTTTGGTGATGGGGTTCTTTGGGGAGGCTTTCTTTCACTCTGGGTTGTGAGTTTGCTGATTTTTCACAGGGATATTCCCTGGTTTTTGAAACAATCACAGCACAGGTGTGGGGTGGCTGTGGGGTATAGAGCTAGCTAAAATGTTACCATGTTCACTGACATTTGATCATCTTTCTTGAGCAAATGTTCCTCTGATTACTGAAAGTTAATTTCTAGAGTTCTAAAACAGTTCATTTTGACCTGTTCATTTCCTTAGTGTTCTACTTTGATGGAGTGGATTTTTCCAGGTACTTGCTCTACCGTTTTCTAAGGACTTCTCTTGAAGAGGCATTTATTAATATGACCTGATTTAAGTCTATAATTTATTGTAGAATTGCTATCTGTTGAGTCACATGAAATAGTTATTCTTTTATTCTTCAGTGAATTCATTATAAATTCAGAGAACATGAAAAAAAAGTTTGGGGGTCACAGTACTACAGGGTTACTCCAGTTTTGTGTTCAGGGATCACTCCTAGCAGTGCTCTGGGGACCACATGTGATGGCGAAGACAGAATTGGGATGACCACATGCAAAGCAAGCACCTTAATATCTTAGGCGCCCCATCTCTCCAGCCCAAGAAAAAGGAAAAAGAAAAAAAATTTAAGGTTATGGGGGCCGGAGCGATAGCACAATGGGTAGGGCGTTTGCCTTGCATGCGGCCAACCCGGGTTCGATCCCCGGCATCCCATATGGTCCCCCAAGCACTGCCAGGAGCAATTCCTGAGTGCAAAGCCAGGAGTAACCCCTGAGCATTGCTGGGTGTGACCCAAAAAGCAAAAAAAAAAAATAAAATAAGGTTAGTATTCTCTTTTTTTCACTGAGAAGTCTCTGTAACAAGGAACAAGGTGGGCAAAACTGTTTGTTGATTGAGTGGTTCTCAAAGAAATAGACATAAATCCAGAAGCACAGTCTATTTCCTTGCCAGCACAAAATAAACTGAGACAAGATACATGTTTGATTAAGGTGAGATAAATAAATGTATATATTTAATTAATTAAATTTTTTCTGAACTGTGTGCTTCTTGTACAAGTGCAAATTCTTTGTGGACTGGGAATCTGATTTCTCAACTCTCCATTTCACTTAGCTTATTTGAACCTTCTCTCAATAGCTTTCTTCACTAGCTGGTACTAAGCTGAAATGAGAACAAAACCAAAATGGGGATCAGTATATTCCCCTTCTTGAGCAAAACTGGAATTGATAATCACAGTGACAGGTACAAGGGACGTTTGTTCCTGCTTATATCTTCAGTCAAACTGCAGAAACCAGTTCATTTGGGGAGGGGTGAGATTTGCATAAATGACCTCACCCAGAAGCGCCAGCCCCCACAGCATATAAACAGGCCATCTGCCAGTCTCACCCAGTTCCAGCCCCAGCTCTTTGCTGACATTGCCCAGACATGGCAGCCCTCTCTTCTACACTGCTACCACCGGGGCTGGTCCTCTGCCTGGGGCTGCTGTTCTCCACCTGCATGGCGGACTACAGTGACAACTGCTCCGTCTTCAAAGAGATCCTCTCCTCGCCTGGCCCAACTTTCCAGGTCGATCACAATATCTATGAGAGCAACGAAACCTACAAAGGTAAGCAGAAGCCACTTCCCCTTTTGCCTTCCATCATCTAAGGGGAAGCAACCAGAATTTCCAGCACATCCTCCATCCCTGCTCTCAATTCCAGGATAGGTGTGTGTCAAGCAAGTGGGAAGTGGAGGGCAGAAAGAGGAAGACTAAGGATGTGGGGGAGTTGGGTAGAACTTTCTGCCTGTTCCCTGTGCAAGCCCAAGCCACACAAATCGCCTTGTCCCAGCATCCAGGCAAACCGAGCTCCTGCCAGAGCTTGCCCACAACAGGTTCTGGAACTCACACAAAATGGGCAGGTTTTTCACTTCAAGGGATCATTACAGTGCTGCCGTTTGTTGTCCTTTTTGCATCCAATCGATAAAACAAAATGCCACTGTGGGTGGTAGAATCCCGAGGCACCGTCTGCATTGAGTCTATAAGACGAAATCTGGGGAGCCAGATGGAGGAAGGACCGTGACCCTCCTGTGTGCTGTTGGGAGCCGGGGGAAGTTCAATGGCTCACTCGGTTTCACGGGCACTGCCTGGGAGAATGGACACTTGGGTCTTGGTCTCTTTATACTTGATACAAAACATTCTCTCAGAGGTGCCTTGTGATGTTTTCTAAAGTTCCCTCTGGGGATCTGCCAATCCAGCAAGTCAAGGCAAGGGCTTTTTAATTATTTTCCTAACAACAACACCTCAAGTGGTGATTCACGCAGATGAATGCTTTCAACCCTCCTAGAGTCTCGCAGGTAGGTACCACTGTCATTCCGCTTTGTAGATAACAGCCAGAGTGATGGGAGGGTCACAGGGTTGACTTGCTCATGTCCCAGAGTCACCTAAGGGGTGACTCCGAATCTTCAAGCCACTAAGACTCCACCCTTCACCACTCTTACTACAAGAGTTGAGAGACGGGCAGACAGACAGACGGATATGAGCTGCACGTATTGCTGACTCCTGTGCTAAAGGTGAATGCACTTACTGTTTCCATTTTACTGTCGAGAAACGAGGCATGGGGAAGTTCAAGTTTAATCCAAGACCACTAGGGAGGTGACATGGCTAAGAGCTGAACAGAGTAACAGCCCGCATTGATCTAGTTTTGCGCTGCCAGGCTGGGAGACGTGCTACCCGGCTCGGTCAGAAGTCCAGCCACACTTTGCAGAGACTCTAAGATGATGCCATTGTAGGACAGGACAGCAGGATAGGCTGCCCTCACGCAGTCCTCTCGGCTTGTCTTACTTGACCCTCTCCTCTCATTGCACCGTGGTGGGAACAGCCATTAAATCAATGCCTCCCATCTGACAGGGTTCCAAGTGGTGAGGAGGGCATATGTGTGACCTTGTATAGGCTGGCAGGAGGTGGGGAGAAGGGTGATCTTCTGGAGTGATCACAGACCTCTGACTCCCTGTAACGACTCGGGAGGGGCAGGATTTGGCTGTTGCAGTGGAAGAGAGGTGAAGCTGTATTGGGGTGCTGGGGTGTGAGTTGGGAACCTTCGAACAACAGAATGACAGGGAGCATCTGAACTCGGTCCCTAAGATGACTAGATGGGGAGCATGCTGCTCGACAGGGGATCATGGCCATGGCCGAGGGGTTAGGAGGAGCGGACAGAGGAGAGGAAGAAGGGCCTCAGGTGCCCACACAGCTCCTGATTGCCTCTCAGGACAGAAATGTGCAGAGGCTCTGTGACGAGCTGGCAGGAATGAGGCTGCTGACAGCAAAGATCCTTCGCCCACTGGCGGGTGTCAGGTGCTGAACGTGGGTTGCACAAGACTGGACTCCCTGGCTGGCGTCACCCAAGGACTCTTAGAACTAACTTGGGACTTTGGGACAGACAGTAAATGGCCACACAAACCAGTAGCTTCTTGCCTTTGACATTTTTTTTTAAAAAGTTTGAGGGCTTGTGTGAACATTGGGCAAATTTATGTAAATGACTTGACAGATTCCAAGATGCAACTGTTGTTTGGGCCTAACTCCTCCGACTCTCCGTGTCTGTCTTGGTCTCAGTGAGAAGAAACCATAACATAGTCGCCTGATATCCAGGCTATGCTCAATGAGCTTCTGCCTTCATGATTTTTGGGGGGAGGGAAGGAGTGTTGGGGGTACTCTGGGGCTATTCTTGGCTCTGTGCACACGAGTAAGCCCTGGCCAGTGCTTGGAGGACCATATGCGGTGCTGGGGGTTCGCACCAGGATCCCTATACCATCTCTCTGCTCCTCTGCTTCCATTTTTTTTTAACTTCTGTGGGCAAGAAGATGTAGCCAGTTTGCTTTTTTTTTTTCCCGAAATAGTGGCACATTACAACATTGGAAGTACCATTTTTTAATCAGTGAGTAGTTACTTCATGCCTGTCAGGGGTCCAGCACTGAAGCACTGAGCTGGTCAAAAACTGAAAGAGATAAAAACCACACAGTAGAGTACAAGCTGGAAAATAACTGAATACACACACACACACACACACACACACACACACAGGTGAGGCTCCAGAACCCAGGGGAAACGCAACTCCCCTTGAGAGGAAAGGCATGTAGCAGAGGGAGGCCAGATTCTCAGGTCACCCAATCCGTGCTCTGCGTGCATTCAGTGAGAGAACACAGGCTGAGACACACAGACATAAATGCCTCAGGGCTCTAGAAAGGCCACTGTGGAGGTTGGACAGTGGCGTGTGTCAGCAATAGTATTGCATGTGGAATTCTGACCTAGGACAGCCTGGAGGGAGGGGAAGATGGGGAAAGCAGAAGAAAGGACAGAGGCAGGAGCTTGCACACAGGGGAGCAGACAGTCCTGATGACACCACCTCTCATCACCCACCACTATCCACAGAATCGACACGCCTGTAACTAGGACAAACGCCAGGTTCTTGCTGAGCAGGTCAGGGTACGTGGGCTCTGGCTGAGCCCACCATAATTATCAGAAATAAACAAGACAGAAATATTTTGTGTTAGGAATAATAACAACCAGTCATCTGCTCAACACCCACCATGTCTAAGTGTTTACATTCTTCTCCCTCCTCTCCTCCCAAAGATCTCCCAAGGTACCCTGATCTCCATGCACTGGGGTAATGTTGTGCTCCCAGGTTCTAGAACCAGCGCCTGGTACACAGTGGGAGTTTCATCAGTATTTGCAGAGTAAACGGTGAGCTATAAGGAAGCTTAGTTTCAGGGGAAACATGGCTAGAACTCAGATCCTATTACTTGATCTAATTTTGATACTGTCTGATATTACTGTACTGAGGTTAGTTTTTATTTTTTTTACTTTGTGGACGGACCATCTGTGAAGGAATTTTGGGTGGCTGAGCAGGTCCTGGGTGATGACATCTTAGCACTGAGTAAGGAATAAATCATTCCAAAGGCACTTTTGAGGAGCTTAGCCACTTTTGAGGCTAAGCTGGAATATTTTTCTGAAACTCTCCCCAATATACTCAGAAGACTGAAACCCACATGTATGGGGGGGGGAGTGGGGGAGTGTACTGAGGCTAAGTCAGAGGGGAAATTTTTTTATCCAAAAAACAGAAAACTTTAAGGGATGATTTCAACACCTGGATTAAGGTCCGTGAACTTGGAGGCTCCCTTACCTCTTCCTCAGTGGCAGAGACCAAAGGCATCAGTTTTTCCACGACTAGGGAAATCGCTTGCTTTGCTTTGACAATAAAATTCCCTTACTTCATAAAACACTTCCCAGGGGTTCACTTGACCCTCTCACATGGGTCAGACCTTTTCCCCATACATCCCTCCACCCTGAGATTTGCCTATCCCCCTCATCGAACAGACAGGAACCAGGCTCTAGAGGTTAAGAGCCAGCAGATTCTCATCTCTGATCGGGTCTAGCTTTTACTGTAGGATGTTGGAAACATATGCATACCTCTTTCTGACCCGCTTGACTGAGTATGATGCACTCCAGATCCATCCATGTAGCAGAAAATTGCAAGATTGTTGTGTTTTCTTAGAGCTAAGTAGTATTCCATTGTGTGCGTGCACCATAGTTTCTTTCTCTAGTCATCTGTTCTTGGACGCTTGATTTGTTTCCAGACTTGACTATTGTGAATAGTGTGGCAATGAATATAGGGGTACAGATATCTTTCCACCTAAAAAAAGGTTTTAAACTCTTAAAAGTATTAAATCCGATAGTTTAACCTGGAAAGAAAAGAACATTTAAAACAAAAAATAAATCAAGAAAATAAAAGTTGAAGATACAATTGCAGTGAATTATTCGTACCTGGGGTCACGAATGACCTACTTCAACTGAGAGAGACTCATCATGAGTCTCCCCAGGCACTGCATGGTCTTCCTGAGCCCATACAGTTCCTAAACTACCCAAAACTTAAAATCCAAAGAGAAAATTTTAAAAAATTAACCATAGCCTATAGTTTGATGTTTTCCGCTCCAGACTTAACTTCTCTTACAAAAACAGGTCCAAAATGATATGTACATACTATTTGTATCTTTTTACTTATTTATTTATTTTTGCACATTTAATCTTTATTTAATGACCCTCGTCCCTCGGTCTTACTGTGAAGATGGCTGATTATTTCCTTATTCCTTCCTCCTAGTAACTCTTCCTGTGAATAAAAATACCAGCTTTGTAGTCCTAAAAGCACTGGACAAGAATAACCACCCAGTGGGCAGCTGGCAAAATGCAGACAAGCTTTGCAGAGACAGTGCTCTGTATGAAGTAAACACCACAAACGAGGTATCCTTCTGGGCCTACTGGATTTCGCCTATGTACCGGAACGTAACTACCGTCAAGCTACAGTAAGAACCTATCTATGATTTGCTTTGGGCTTTCACATTTTTGTATTTGGTTTTCATTGTTCTTTACTTGGGAGGCCTCAAAATACAATCCAGACATGGTGTACAGAATTCTGTTGCTATATTAAGGAATATAGCTTTATGTCTCACCATTCTTTGTCCTGGGGTACAAGGACAAGGATATCAGTATCCTTTTACTGATAGAATTGCATATAAAGACACACACACATAGTATGCACAATATAAGAAACTGGTTTCAAGAAAACCAGAGTGGGGTAAGAGAGAGAGTAAAGGGGTTAAGGCACTTGCTTTACATGTGGCTGAGACCATTTTGATCCCAGACACCCCCTGGCCCCCTGAGCATTGCCAGATGCAACCCTGGAGACCTCAGAGCACCACCAGGTTAGGCCAAGTGATCCAAGTCCTATAAACAATACAAGCAAGTGGGAACTTACAGTCAGAGCGGGACGGAGGGTATCAATGTGTGAGTGGATAGAAAATAACTAAACAAAAATATCATGGGGATGGGGAGATGACTAAGCTGACAAATATATTGTAGAGGATGGTGGGGAATGAGGAACTCAGAATAAGGGCCATCAGATAGCAACAGTGGACATTTCTCACTAAACTTACTAAGCAGGATTCTTGCTAAAACTGGATTTTACAAGGAAGTATAAAGGTCTGGCCACTAGGACACACACTATGAACAACGACCAAGTCTCTGGGGACAGGGTGGCATGAGGCTGGCCGGCATCCTGTCCTCTCCTGCTATGCCCGGGACCGAAGCAGATCTAGCTGGCACTGGAGGAGACAGTATCAGAGCCGAATCCAAAGAAAGGAGCTACGGTCTAGCCTCACAATGACAGCGGACTCTCAGGAGCCAGCCAGAGCAAATCAGGGCAACCATGGTGCCTCATCTTACCTCATTAAAGCTTCCCCACGCCAGCCATAATAGACAAGAACAGTGACAATCTGCCAGAGAAAACACTCGTCCCAGCTGACAGTGTACTGTGTGATCTTAGACCTCCACCTAATTCACATCCTACTGTGGTGCTCTGGCTGTTGTGCTCATTTGTACATATACACAAAGTCTCGCAGTGGAGTGGTGAGGGGGAAGGGTAACACACCACATAGAGGACAGAGAAAGCAGCAACTAAGAGAGATCCCTTCCAGGGGACTCGGTGCTGAGGCTGGGAGGCAATGCTTTCCCAGAAATCACTCAGCTTCAGCATTGCTGACTTCTGAAAGAGCCCCCTAATGGGCAAATTAAGTCAGAAGGAGAGGGACAGATCTAGAATGATGGCTCTCCTATGTGGGATACAGAGAAACATCATTAGAGAACAACAAATGGTCAAAGGAAAAAGGACCTAGAACTGGTCTACAGAACCGACCTTAGATGGGGTGGGAAGGTTCACATTGTGGAAAGTGTTGGAGCACTGTATGCATGAAATCTTGTCATTGACAGTATTGTAAATCACAGTGCATAAAATATTTTTTTTGGTTTTTTGGGTCACACCCAGCTCTGCTCTCAGGAATTACTTCTGGCAGTGCTCAGGGAACCATATGGGATGCCGGGAGTCAAACCTGGGTCTGCTGCTTGCAAGACAAATGCCCTCCCCACTATACTATCACTCTGACCCCAACAGTGCCTAAAATTTAAAGTCAAAATGAAAAAAAGCACCCCCTAAACTCCCAGGTGCAGTTAGAGCTCCAGTATCCACCCTCAGGACCTCTACTTCATCAGAGCTGGTCTCACACCTGTGCTCTATTGCTCAGCTGGTCAGTCGCTTCTTCCTTTAACACCTGTCCCTCCTTCAGATGAAGCACAGCCCTAATGACACTGCACAATTTCTGACCAAAGGTAAATAGAACCATAGCTGCCTCTCTGAGGAGAGTGTGAATGCAACAAGGATCAGGACTGCACTGTTGCTCACCAGGGTCCTCCTGCCCCATGCCAAGAGTGACCAGCAAGTCATGCCCTCTCGTTAACTGCTTAATGTCTAAATGAGAGTCTGACCCAATGGATCCAAGGACAGAAGAATATGTCAAGCTATAAAGGTCACTGAATGCCAGTTTTCGGGTGTGTTGACATCAGCTCCTGACATCAGCTAAAGGAGCCAACTGGGTAGGAGGGAAAGAGGTTCCTAGCAAGGCAATGCAACAGAGTGGAAGGTTCTCCACCTGAGTACATGACCAAAGGGAGAAACAAGTTCATCGAGATTCCTGCTGCATCTTTGGGTCGCTGTGACCCACACAGGACTTGGAAAAGGCTGGAAGCACAGACCATTCCTATGGAGTTAGTGACAGCAATTGGATGGGGGTGGGGACAGACATGATATAGTCCTCACCAAAACTGTAATATTTCAGTCGAGAGAGATAGCACAGGGGTTAAGATGTTTGCCTTGCACGCAGCTGTCTATAGTTCAGTCTCCAGCACCCTACCTGGTCTGTAGGCACAACCAGGAGGAATCCTTGAGCATCTGAGCATGGAGCCAGGGGAAAGCCCTGAACATTGCTGGGTGTGGCCCAAAAGGGGGGAAATAAAAGAGTAGACCAGCATTGAATAATGTGCTAATTGTAAGAGAGTGAGAAGGAAGGAATTGAAGTTGGAAGCTTTGGGAAGGCAGAAACATGTGCTGAGCTGATGTCCTCCCCATTCACTACACTTTTTTTCTTCTTCTTCTTTTTGGGTCACACCCAGCAATGCTCAGGGGTTACTCGTGGCTCTGCACTCAGGAATTACTCCTAGAGGTGCATAGGGGGCCATATGGGATGCCGGGGATTGAACCCAGGTCAGCTGTGTGCAAGGCAAATGCCCTACCCGCTGTCCTATCACACCAGCCTACCATTCACTTCTCTTGCCTTGATTTGCCCTCTACAGAGTCTTCGTCGTCAACTTAAACAGGGCAGCTACCGTTTCTTCCCTGGAACTAAAAGAAGGTAAGTTTCTCTGCTAACTATGTGTGTATCTGCCAGTGAGCTCAACCAGCCTGGGAAATTTTACTGTGGGCGCCCTAGAAAACATGTGGTCTTCAAAGCCTATCTGATTATATCACGTGTCTCCCGAGACACCGGGCAATTTTCGGGACCAGAAGTTCTCATGTCACCTGCTTCGAAGGGAGCAATATCTACTCAACACCATGTACATACCCGAGAGAGGGGAGTGACTCCTTCCTCATTTGCACTAAGAATTCCCACTCACACAAGGCCTAGGAGGGTGGAGCAGAGTTAGAGCAAAGGTTTGGGGGCGGGAAAAGATTTCCACAAGGGGCCGAGAGCACAGATGTGTGGACACTTGCCTCTTCCTCCGTGTGGCCTTTGTCCACCATCATGACCAGAAGCAATGTCTACTGACCCCTTACCGGGTCTCATCACCCACCCCACCCTGGGATTCCTCTTTCGCCCCTCTCTTTTCTGTAGCTTCCCTTCTTGGGTGCTAAGACAAAGTCAAGAAACTGAGGTTCAGAAGGAACAGGAAACGGGTCTAAACCCTTGGCGGCATTTCTAGAGCCCTTCTTTCCACTTTTTTTTGTTTTGTTTTTGTGTCACACCCGGCCATGCACAGGGTTACTCCTGGCTCTGCACTCAGGAGTTACTCCTGGCGATGCTCAGGGAACCATATGGGATGCTGGGATTTGAACCCAGGTTGGCCGCATGCAAGGCAAATGCCCTACCCACTGTGCTATCACTCCATCCCCCTCTTTCCACTTTTCTTAAGCAGCTATAAAGATACAATTTTTAATGACTTTTTAAAAAATACAACTAATCGAGAATAAGAAATATTAATCCTTCTCAGTGCGCAGAGAACCAGTCCTCTTGGGGAGCCCCAAACATGGGTGGTATGTGCTATACACTGCAGATGTGACCTGACCCGAGGGGTAAAGTCATTCTGCCTGACCAGTCTGTACATGACAGCGCTGCTTGTGTCATGGCTCCCCCGACAGGAAAAAAAGAGGCTATTTACTTCCTTGAGACACTTTTGTGATGAACAATCATAGAAAGTCTAAGAAAGAAAATAAAATATTCATAGTCAGGGCTCCTTAGCTTCATGCTAATAAAATTTGGTTAAAAAAGAAAAAGAAAGTAGGGCTGGAGAAACAGGACAGAGAGAAGGGTTCTTGTCTTGCAAGCGACTGACCCAGGTTCAATCCCTGGGTGTGGCCCCCCCAAAAAAGGAAGGAAGGAAGGAAGGAAGGAAGGAAGGAAGGAAGGAAGGAAGGAAGGAAGGAAGGAAGGAAGGAAGGAAGGAAGGAGGGAAGGAGGGAGGGACGGAGGGAGGGAGGGAGGGAGGGAGAGAGGAAGGAAGGGAGGGAGGGAGGGAGGGAGGAAGGAAGGAAGGAAGGAAGGAAGGAAGGAAGGAAGGAAGGAAGGAAGGAAGGAAGGAAGGAAGGAAGGAAGGAAGGAAGGAAGGAGGAAGGGAGAGAGGGAGGAAGGAAGGAGTGGGCCAGGGATATGGCTTAATAAGGAGAGTATTTACCATGCACGTGTGAGGCTCTGGGTTCAATCCCCATACCTCAAAACAAACAAAAAAGATAAAGTTGTTGTGTTCCGACTTTCTGATGAATGAGATGCAGGGCAAGTTACCCTGGAGAAGTGCTAACCGGTAAGACAATATCACAGAACTGGAAGGCACCCAAGGCAGGCTGAAGAATGCAGGGGCCCAAGTCATTGGGCATTTCCCTACTAACTTTCCCTTATTACCTCCTTTGTGATCCATGCAGACCCATAAAGGTTTCACTGCCAAGGTCTAGTTTTAGCAGAAGAACAGAAAGAGGAGGGGAGGGGAGATGGGAAAGAGAGAGAAAGAGAATGGAACGGGAGAAAAGACGACACGCAACCACCCAAACAAAATACGGCCCATCTGGACCATACTCGCCCTGCTTGATCTAACACAATATTAATAACATGAGGGCAGCTACCCAACTAATAACAAACTCTATTTGTATAGAAAAAAAATCAGTACAAATTCCTTCCCCCATAGGACTTTGTAGACCTTAAGAGCAGAGTGGAGGGGAAGGAGTGATAGGACAGCAGGGAGGGCATCTGCCTGGCAAGCAGCTGACCCAGGTCCGATCACCGGCATCCTATTTTGTCCCCTGAGCACCGCCAGGAGTGATTCCTGAGTGCAGAGCCAGGAGTAGCCCCTGAGCATGGCCAGGTGTGACCCAAAAAGCAAAAGAGAGAGAGAGAGAGAGAGAGAGTGGGCTGGAGTGATAGCACAACAGGTAGGGTGTTTGCCTTGCATGCGGCCGACCCGGGTTCGATTCCCAGCATCTTATATGGTCCCCTGAGCTATTGCCAGGAGTAATTCCTGAGCACAGAGCCAGGAGTAACCCCTGTGCATCACCGGGTGTGACCCAAAAAGAAAGAGAGAGAGAGAGAGAGAGAGAAAGTAGAGGGTATTTCTTCATGTTTGTTCCTTTACACTGTGTTACCTTCCAACCATCCCCCACTCCCCAGGTTTCCTCATGTATAACACCCAGCCCTTGGGAAATACCGACTGAGTTCTGCTCATTAACCTCAGCTCCCTACCAGACGAGGCCCCTGTCTTGATTGCCCACCCACAACCCACCAGAGGTTCTGATGTCACTGTTTTTTTCCCCAGAAACCAATTCAACAGTCTCGCCCTCCACGACCTCTACAACCAGGCCACCCAACACCCAGGCATCAAGCAGGTCACCCAACACCCCGGCCCCCACATCCGCCACAGTCCGAGTCCTATCCACAACCCTGTCCACCACCACCACCAGCTCGGCCAGCAGAGCCTTCCTCGGACCCATCACTGATGCCATGCAGATCCTCCTCCTCTTCCTGACCAGCAAACTCCTCTTCTAGAAGGAAGCTCGGGGAACAACGGCTCCTGGCCCCCAGGGTCCTCCCACACTCAGTTTCAAGCCAGCGCTCTGCACTGTGTGAAAATGACTTTGTATTCCAATGTACAATCCTTCAGCCACTGCTTCCAAATGCCTGGACACCCCAGGGTCACTCTAAGAAGGACAACAGCCAATCACTAGTGGACTTGGGGCACATGTTGGTTCAACTGGATCTCTCTAAGGACACAAATTAGGCCTTTTGTAATTATTAAACCTGGTCTGGGCGTAACCTGGAACTCTGACTCGGTTTAACAGGTTGATGGCTGATTCCCAGCCAATCTAAACTTTTGTTGATTGCCAAATGATTCCTTTGGCGCCCCTGAGTCTCTGTGGGAAGAAGCTTTCCTCACCACCCCCTCCCCCTCAGATGATCTCAGACCTCTGACCAAACCCACTCAGGCACAGAGCTTCTCTGAATCTGGTGACTCAAAAAGGAAGGCGAAAGAAGTCACCGCGCTGAGCCTGCCGGCCACGCCAGTAGCAAGAACCCAGGCCTGCGCCATACCTGAGCGGCAATAAAGGAAAAGGTTATGGCATAAAGGCACCATTCTCGATTTGAGTGATTGCTTTAACTTATCATGCTTATAATGGTATCTATTTTATTCACTCCCATCATTTTATTCATATTAAAAATTAATAGAATGATAAGAGTGTGTTTCCGTTTTCAAGGGCAGAGCTAAGGGGAACATTTTCTCCCAACTTAATTTTCCTCAAGTGCAGGCTGGTTGTGCTTCCACTGGTGCTACCTTCCAGCATGAGAAACGGGCAAAGCAAGGGGCCAAGGAAACCCCACAGAGGTCAGCGGGCTGAGGAGGTATCACAGGGGTCAAGGACACATGATCTGCATGCACAGGAGCCTGGTTTAAGGTTGGGACCTCAGAGTTTCCCAGTCTTTCTGGGTATAGTGGAGACCCCCCCAAGCTGGCCCCAGGATTGGGGAGCTGCAGCAAACTTGCATCCTTGGGTTCAAGCATTACCCTATCTGCACTCTTGGGTGGCCCCCACTCACTCTGAGTACAGATTAGGAGGCCCCTCACTGCAGCCTCAATACGACATAAAAGCAGAAGAAAGTGGGGTTTCCAGCAATAAGGCTAGATCACTGTCACTGTCATCCCGTTGCTCATCGATTTGCTTGAACAGGCACCAGTAACATCTCCATCGTGAGACTTGTTACTGTTTTTGGCATATGAAATGCGCCACGGGTAGCTTGCCAGGCTCTGCCATGCGGGCGAGATACTCTCAGTAGCTTGCAGGGCTCTCTAAGAGGGGCAAAGGAATCGAACCCAGGTCAGCTATGTGCAAGGCAAAAGCCCTACCTGCTGTGCTATCACTCCAGTTCATTTATATTATGTATTATATATTATGTGTATATGTATATATAAGCACACAAGGCTCAACCTCTAACAACATAAGGTTATATAAGCAGAGTATTTGACCAATTAAGGCAACATTTTGTGTCTGTCTGGTCTTCCTCAGGGATGATTTTCTGTTAATTTCTATTTTCCTCGCGAATAGACCACACTTCCCTTTATTTTCTTATCCTTTTTGTGTTGAGACTAATTCTGAATGTGAAAATGTGGATAATCCTGCAAATCAGATCTCCATTCTCCACGGGTCTGCTGCTGTTGCTTGCTGAAGGCTGTAGTCACCCATTAATGTAGTGACTTTTCCCAACTATGTTCACAAAGCATCACTGTTGTGAATGGGCACTAGTCACCTGTCTCCAAGCATAGCGGTCAGTCAGTAACCTGACAGATTTTTTTGTTTAGAGGCCCCACCCATCGATGCTCAGGGTTTACTCCTAGCTAGCACCGCACTCAGGGATCTCTCCTGGCGGTGCCCAGGGAACCATATGGGATACCAGGGATTGAATCCAGGTCAGCTGTGTGCAAGGCAAGTGCCCTGCCCACTGTACTATCTCTCTAGCCCCCGGATTTTTTGAATACCAGTCTTTTGGTATATTTGAATATTTTCTACAGTCTTTTTTCCCAAATTAAGTATTCCCCTAATAATCTAAGAACTTAGATTATTCCCCTAATAATCTAAGAACTTTATTAGATTCTAGACTTCTAGCAAAGCAGACTCTTGGCCAGTCTGTTCAGCTATATGGTTTCTTCATTGGAGGAGCCATTCTAGAGACTTCATCATTCTAGCACTATAGCACTGTCATCCCGTTGCTCATCGATTTGCACAAGCAGGCACCAGTAATGTCTTCATTGTGAGACTGGTTGTTACTGTTTTTGGCATATCGAATACACCACGGGTAGTTTGCCAGGCTCTGGAATCTGCCAAATGATGTCACCCCACTGCCTCTGTTAGTATCTCCCAGGAGCTGTGTTGAGCCCTCTACCAGCCTTTTCTCATTTAATCCTCACAGGAGGACATTCAGGCAAAGGAGAATTTTCCCAGTCACTCAGAATTAGAGACAATGAGTTCTGAATCGAGATTTGTAACACCTCAGCATTTGCCTCTTAACAGGGTCACCCTGAGAGTTCCATAAGTGATCACTGCAACACGTGGGGCTCATCTGACCTGGGAAGGGCCCCTGAGTCCCCTGTTGCTCAGCCAGTGAGTGTGGTTCCAGGAGCCTCCCCTCGTCCCTGCCTTTCTGCAGTGGGCCCAGGGCTACAGTCCAGGAATGAGTTTTGCATTTATTTTTCACAGCCTAACCTGGTCCCCATTTCAGCTTCCATGTGGATGATGGTGTGAGCAGAGTCCTGGCAAAGACAGGCTCCGAAACTGGAAAAAACATTTAAGCTCAAACCTGGGCATCTGAACTCTGGCCAGAAATCCACTCTGAAGGAGAAATGAACGTGTTGTTTTTCTTTACCTTCTTCTGCCTCCGTGTTTTGGAGGGTTGGGGGTTGGTCCACTCCTAGGCCTCAGGTTTGAGTTCTCTGCCACACCCAGGGCTCCTTCTGCCGTATCTGACAGCTGCTGCCAAGGGTCTGGGCTAATACTGCTGAACAGTACGAAGCACAACCCAGGTGCAGGAACTGTCACATGCTCAACCTGGGGCAGTGTCCGTGGGCTCCGGAAGAAGGAATGGAAGCAGTACTGGTGCCAGGTACCGGCCTTCTTGGATCATTCCTTCTGTGGCTCCAGTAGGTGGCCAGCAGGGTGGGGAGTAGAACTGAAGCCAAGGGCCAATGAAGCAAGTTCGTTCAGTGTCACCACACTGGCTAATGTGGCTGGGGAGAAAGCTCAGTGGTACAGTACCTGGTAAGAGTGAGGTTCTGAGTTTGATTCCCAGCATCCTACACGCGCCCCCCAAAAAAATACATACACACACATCATGCATACGTAAGGATGACTAATCCTGGACTGTATAATTGATCTCCACTGAGAATGTTATATGCCAGAAGTTAAAAACAAATACAGACAAATGTGAGGAAGCCTGAGGGCGCACCTTAGGCCAGAGAGGCCCAAGGAAGAGGTGGGCTGATGGCCACTGCCACACTCAATCCCTCAGCCTTGGGAAACAAAAGCACTTTTTGTGTTTTCTGTTTGGCAGCTGTGCATATTGTGAACTTGGTGCTTTCTGACTCTTTGCTGGAATAACTGTCGACCACTATGTTACTTTTTTAAGTAAATATAGCACTGTAGCACTGTCGTCCTATTGTTCATTGATTTGCTCAAGCGGGCACCATCGTGAGACTTGTTGTTACTGTTTCTGGCATATCCAATACACCACGGGGAGCTTGCCAGGCTCTGCAGTGCGGGCAAGATACTCTCGGTAGCTTGCAGGGCTCTCCGAGAGAGCGGAGGAATCGAACCCGGGTCAGCCGTGTGCAAGGTAAATGCCCTACCCGCTGTGCTATCGCTCCGGCCCTAAGTAAACATAAAAACAGTAATAATTAAGAAAATTACTGCTCATTAATCAGAGGTTAATGGTTTGGGTTACTGGTTTCAAATATCAATTCGTGCTCTGCATGTAGGAGGCCTGGGTTCAGTCCCTGGCACCACATGGTTCCCTGAGAACCACCAGGATCATCACCCTTCTCCCCTGCCACAGAGTCAGGAACAGCCCCTGAAAATCACCAGGATGGCCAAAAAACAAAACAGTCATGTATATCAATTCTGAAGTCAAGCTGCTTGGGTTCAAGCCCCTTGTTAGCGGTGGGATGTTTCCTGATTTCTATGTGCCTATTGTGAACTTGGTGCTTCAGTTTCTTCCTCTATAAAACAGAACCAAAAATAACACCTACCTGTCCAACAATCTAATTTTCAGTTGTCTCTCTTGAAGATGGCTGACAGAGAACCAGTCCACAACCAAGAGTGGTACCTGGAAAATCCCCTAGTCTCTCCTATCAGTACCTTCTATCTCAGCCACCATGCTGCACTGTAGCATCCCTTTGCTCGAGCGGGCACCAGTAACATCTCCATTGTCAAACTTGTTGTTACTGTTTTTGGCATATCCAATACACCACAAGTAGCTTGCCAGGCTCTATCATGCGGGCAGGATACTCTCGGTAGCTTGCCGGGCTCTCAGAGAGATGGAGGAATTGAACCCGGGTTGGCCGCGTGCAAGGCAAACACCCTACCCGCTGTGCTATTGCCCCTGCCACCATACTACGCAACCCAAAATGTTACTGTGTCTTTTCCTCACCCTCTTTCCCAATGCAACTCTTCATTGTGTAAATAACTTAAACCCTTTGCCCATTATAATGAATAGGGCTCCTTTAATGTGACTCGGCCATGAAACTGGGACATACAGGAATACTCCTCCTGGCTTTTATGTACATTAATCCCATGTAAATAGGATGTAGTGAAATATAGATACCTGATATGAGAAAGTAATTTTACATATGCAAAAAAACTACTTATTTATATGTAATATATGCATATACACATCATCTATACATAAATTTAGATGCAGAGGCTTAAGTCCAACAAACTCAAAACCTTTTTTGGTTAAAATAGTAAAAAATGTCAAAGAGCTTGAAAATTTTTTTGCAATAGTTACTTGGTATTTGTCATTGTTTTGAAATCAAACAGAACTAGGTTCAAATCCCAGTTCTTCCACTTAGGAGTGACTTTAAACAAAATCTGACTCTCCTTAAACTCTGTCTTCTTAAAGTATGGAGCTAGTTCCTATCTCTGAAAGTGCCAGTGGCTGACTAGAGTTAAGGGATAAATTGTGACTGGCATTGTGTTAACTCATAACAAGCAAAAGGAAGCTGAAAATATGCAATTTGCTAATTAAAGACACTGATACAATTTCAGACAATGGTGGGTGACTATCTTATCTCTTTTTTCAATATATACACTGTTTTCTCCTTCGGGAATGGAGCCCTGACTTTTCCCCAAATACCTTAATGATTACTGAAGGTTATTATGACAACAAATCAGGGCCTTGTTTGCTGAAAAACACAGACTGTCTCAGTGTTGCCACGGGAATATTCAGTCCACAAGAAACCATGTTCTCAGGGGCCAAGCAGATGGAATGATAAAGAAAAGCATTCTCTGCACCGTTAGGGGCGGCTCTTGCTTCCAGGCGCAAACCTTTCCTCCAGGTACTGGTACAATAACTACCCACTGACTTTAACAGTGTATCCTAGGCCTCAGTGAGTCCAGGTAAGTTAGTCTTAGTAAGGCTGCTAACGAAAAATCGCATGTGTGACCCTAAGGACAGCAATCTACTGCGACTTTTGACTAGCTCATCTTAAAGCAATAAGGGCAAATAAAAACGATTCTACCCCTGAATGGACACGGAAAGTTAATGGAAGGTTAAGTCAAACAGATAAATGAGGTAGGGGAATACTTAGGGGATTTTATTGCATATCAGTGGTGGGGGATGGGCCATGCATGAAATAGGCCATGCTCCAGTCTTCATGCAACTGACATGCATGTGGTAGGGGAAGACAATCCCCTGGGAAAAAGGAATAAATCAATAAAGACAAACTGTGAATAGAAAACAAAGGGTGGCCAAGGAAAACATCAGCAAGAGAATTTAGGTTAGATCTAAAGAAGGATAAGATTTTATAAAAGGGACCAGGGCAGGGCGGCAGGGCAGCATTGCAGGCAGACCAGGAGAAAGTGCTAAAAGGCAGGAATGTAACTGGTGTGCTCTGGAACTGGAGAAAAGGCCAGTGCAGAGAGCGGAGTGAAAAGCTTGAGGGCAGGTAAGCAGGCAGTGGCCAGATCTTACAGGGTTGACAGGCCAGTATTGTGTTTCTGAAGCTAGAGGAGGCCGTCAAGGATAACATGGGAGGCGGGGGCGCTGGCGTACGGAAGGAAGAAGAGTGACAGGAGTATACAAGAAAAAAACCAGAGAGGACAAGGAAACCCGTTAAGAGGCTGTATCAGTTACCTACTGGTGACACTTTGGACTGGGCAGCAGCATGAGAAATGTAGATACCAAAAATCAGTATGTATTTTAAAGGTAGAACCAACAAAACTTCGAGAGACTAGAAGTGGTAGAGAAAAAAGGAGGCTAGGAATCAAGGACAACTCCCAGATTCCTAGCTTGGAAAAAAAAAACACACAAACAAATAGGTTTTATAAAGAGGGCAAGGGCAGGAAGCAGGGTGATGGCATTTTCAGGGAAGACTGGTGAAAGTATACATGATGAAGGAGAAATCAGAAACTCAGTCTTGGATATGTTAAGTTTGAGATACCCATGATACACCCGCTCACCCACCCATGGTTTTATGGGCAAACAAAACTTACACAGATGTCAAACTAACCCTTCGACTTCTTTAGAATGTCTCCAGGCACAATGCTCATATTTATTAAGCTATTTGGGTAAAACAGAAAAAAAAATAACTTTTAAAAGCTTTGTTTACTAGTTCTTATCATATTAAAATGAGTATTGGGGAAGGGGGCACGGAAATAATACAGGAGGTAAGGCACGCGCCCTGCATGCAGCTCCACTGGCCACAAACCTGGTTCGGTTCCCTGGCACCACCTCCTGAGCACAGAGCCAGGAAGAGCTCCTGAATATCACTGGGCATGGCCATGAGACCCTCCAATAAAACAAAATAGAATGAGTACTTGTGATAAGCAATAAACAGGTTGGGTAAGGGTGACTTAAGGTTCAAGTGCTGCAGACTTGTTTCATGGGCATCTTTAAGAACACAAGCTGTTATCCAATGCCAGGAAAACAGTCTAAGAGGACCAGTCAATGGTGGGTCAATGGTGTGGGAGATGGAGGGTGGTTTAGAGGAGGGTCCATTATGACAATACTAGTTGGAAATGATCACTCTGGACAAGAACTGAGTATGGAAAGCAGGTAAAGGGATATAGATGATAACATTTCAGCATCTGTTATCACAAGCCATAATGCCTAAATATGATTTGGAGGGAGGGAAGGAGGGAGGAAGGGAGAAAGAGAGAGAGAGAGATGCCTGCCATAGAGGCAAGCTGGGGTGAGGGGTGGTTTGAAGGAGTGGAACTGGGGACACTGGTGCTGGAAAATTACACTGGTGAAGAGATGGGTATTGGAACGCTGTATGACTGAAATGCAATCATGAACAATTTTGTAATGCTCTATCTCACAGTGATTTAAAAAAATTTAAAGTTAAAAAGTTTAAAAATAAAAAATACAAACCTTGGGTCAGAGAGATATACATGGGTTTTAGACACTTGCCTTGCATGCAGCCAACTCTGATTCGATTCCCAGCACCCCATAAGGTCCCCAGAATGCCAGGAGTGATTCCTGAGCATGGAGTCAGTCCCTGAGCACCACCAGTTGTTTCTCTGACAACAGGGAACAAAAGAAGTGTTCTAGTGATTAATATTTCTCTATTTTTTTTTGGGGGGGGGAGTCACATCTGCAATGCTCAGGAGTTACTCCTGGCTCTGCACTCAGGAATCACTCCTGGTGGTGCTCAGGAACCATATGGAATGCCAGGGATTAAGCCTGAAGGGCCACGTGCAAGGCAAATGCCCTACCCGTTGGACTACACTCCGGCTCCTGATCAGTATTTCTCTTGAGGGTGACAGACACCAGTGGGAGAGGATGGATGAGTTCTGAAGAACCAAGTCAGCCCAGCGGCTCCAGGAAAGCGTAATGGCTGCTTCGGAAATCCTCCAGCAAAAAAACTACCTCCGGCTCCTTTTCTTTGGTGGGGCTAGCAGATCCTCTCTGCAGCTATGTGGAGACACTCCTTACCTGGGCCACTTTCCAAAAATGTCTTGCCACTGAATCTTGCTATAATGTTCAACTGTGTGAAACGTACAAGGATTTTTCTATGTGAGCGAGGCCAGGGATATCTCAAATATAACAGAAGCAAAATGAGCACAATTTATAAGACAACTCCGTGGGTGGAAAGGGCACATAAAAGATGGTTACAAAAATAAATCAGACACTTAGTCACAGATGTAGTCTATTGGTGGCCATATGTACACAATATTACTCTGGCCATCTTTATGGTCAGTTGGCATAAAATTTGAAGCGTCAATTTTATACTCACAATGATTGAGGCAACACAAATGATAGCTGAGGCTCTGAACACAGGTCACGGAGATACGTTCAATATAATTTCCCTTACCTTCTCACCTTACAATTGGTTTAAATATCAAGGATCATATTTCAAGGGCCTTTATATTTACCCAAAAATACTGTGTCCACTCGAAACCACCATTACTACTCTGACATTTCATGCTTGCAAAATTAAATGTACTTTACTCTCACGGGGTCAAAAGGGGCAGCAAAGACACTCCCTGTCTCCCTTCCCGGCTTCATCCCCTGCTATTCCCTCTCCATGACATGCTTACACAACACAATAAATGTGGAAGGTCTCTCCCCTCAAGGGTGGGATGGATCTAGTGCCTTGCTTTTAAGGAAGAAAGTACAGCAAAGGGACCAGCGGCAGGGCTGTGACTCCGCCTGCTGGTACGTGGGACCCCTCCCCATCTCTCCCACTCGTTTTTTCTTTCTGGCTCTCTCCCTCGCCCTCTTGCTTGCTTGCTCTGATCAAACAGGCTGCCATGTTGTGAGATGCCCTCTAAAGAGAACCACAGGGCACGAAAGGAGGGTGGAACTGAGGGACTGATACCTGCCACAGCCTGTGTGAGCAGGAAGCTGAGTCCACGTCCTCCAGCCCAGAGATGACCGCTGAGGCGACACGGGTGACTGCATCAGAGTGCCCAGCTCCCCCTCACCTGACTCCCAGCATATATAAATTGTCCAATAATAAATGTACCTGGTTTTATGCCACTATGGTTTGGGATAATTTGTCCTATGGCAATAGAACTAACACCACACTCACCCTTCATGGTGGTGAGAAGGATAAAAGGATGCAATGTGAAAATACTTAACAAAATGCCTGGCACCACAGCGTGTCGATTCCATGCCCTCACATTCTATGGTCCACTACTGAGCACCAAGGGTTCAGTACCACACGTCGAGAACTCTACAAGAATTTTGCAAATTGGTTTCCTGGCTTCCCTATATACCCACGAGTTAAAGACAGGGGCTGGAGACACTACAGTAGATAAAGCACTTGCCTCACACCTGGCTGTCCTGGGTTCAATCTCAGTATTCCATATGGTCTCCTGAGTCCCGTGAGAAGCGATCCCTGAGCACAAAGCCATGAGTAAGCCCTGACCACTGGACAAGTGTGGCCCAAACCCACTCAACGCCCAACAATAGATAGACAAATGAAACACCAATGACGTCCTACAAAGTCCTAAACGGTACAACTTGAGACTAATATTCGAGGCCCTCTACTCTGGCCTCATTCTGCATTTCCAACCCACCTTCCCATTGCATTCTTACACCTCATCACCTCTTGATTAAGCTCAGTCTATTTATTCACCATCCCAAGTAGACTCTGTTCATTCCCACCTCAGTACCGTCACTAATGGAATGTTTCCTGCTTAGTAGTTATTCCCTCTTTTCTCCTAATTCCAAACCAGTAACCTCCCCCTCCCCGTCACCATAAATGCCAATAAGGCAGGACCGGCTTCTTCCATGAAAGTTTTCCAAAACCCCACCCCTCCCCGCCCCCATATTAATCTTTTTCCTTCTCTGAATGATTGCTTATTAAAACTTGGTATTTAAAATAATTGAGATTTCAAGCAAAAGCAACTTCGAAAAGGAGGAGTCCCAGTACTAAGGGTGAAGGCACTGGTGTCTGAGAGGAAAGAGACACAACTGAAGAGGAACCTCAGTATGAGTCGAATTCAAATGTGGAAACTCACATATCATTTAACTCTAGAAAGTCTTCCCAAATATCCATTATGTACAAAGCACCATAAATATTTGATTTTCTATCAAAACGCCACTCATTGAACTATTAAAGAAATTAACGTGGGCCATAAAGAAAGATAGCTCAAAGAGCTGAGCTCGTGCTTTGCAGGCAGGCTGTCTTGCTCCAGCCCCCAGCACCAATTACTGAAAATTAGACAACCAAATCATCTGAGGTAATTCATTATAAACTGACATACAAAGGCAAATAGAAATATTACTTTACGGACGGGAGAGATAGTACAGCAAGTTAAGGTGCTTGACTTGTACACAGCCAACAGGTTGACAGTTTTAACAGGGTTTAACATCTATGGTTATTCTTCAGTCTTCTAAGTCAAAATTGTTCGGGTAGCCGTAAGATCTTAAAACATAGGCAAACACATATGAGTTCACTGATACTCCATGACTGTTCAACATATTGTTCCTCAAGGGCAATTCTCATGGCTCAAATGCAACTTGCAAAATTGCAATCAACAGTGCATATTCAAGTAACATCTCTTTTTTGGGGAATGATGGGTGTTTGAAGCCACACCCAGTGATGCTCAGGGGTTACTCCTGGCTCTGTACTGGCAGTTCTTGGGGTACCATATAGGGTGCTGGGGAATTGAACCTAGGTTGGCTGTGTACAAGTCAAGCACCTTAACTTGCTGTAGTATCTCTCCCATCCGTAAAGTATTATTTCTATTTGCCTTTGTATGTCAGTTTATAATGCATTACCTCAAATGATTTGGTTGTCTAATTTTCAGTAATTTTCATAAATTTGTACCTTTAGCATTCCTGAGAATTAAGGGAGCTCAATAATTAAAAGATAAATGTGTATTTTTCCAGATTTTGTAGTCACCTGCATTTTATTTTTCATAAGATTCACCTACCGTAAAGTCCTAGAGACATTTTTGCCATTTATATCACTCCAAGGGAAAAAAAAAATGAACACTGAAAATAGTAATGGGAAAACCAACAACAACAAAAAAACAGACTTCTTTTACTTCCAAATAATTCCATACCAAATCATTCCGATGAAAATAAAGTGATTTTAATCAATAGACAAAAGGTTCTCTAAATGTTACTCAGGATACATTGCAAATGAGGTTTTAAAAAGACTGGTCTTACATTGATTTCAATAAATTGGGCTCTCCAGAACTCAGTGTGGAGGTGCAGCAGTTAAGGAATTACTTCTTAATAGTTCAAGGGAATAAAAATCTCTCTTAAATTTTGAAAAGAAATTAAGTCTTTTTACGATTATCAACTCCAAGAAGCTACTCTCCTTTATAGACAACAACGTTATTGTCAGTTTCATAGACTTTTACTTTATAAAGAACTCCCACAGGAAGAAATTTCTGGAGGCTTTCCCAGATATATACAGCTACATTTTCTGTCGTGCTGCAAAAAGAAAGGAAAGAAGATAAAAAGGTAAATAACCAACAAAATTTCATGTATAATATTTACAGATACAGAAATTCAAATTTGAAAAGATCTCAAATTGAAACTTTAGAAACCATATGAGTAATCAGAGAAAACATTCAAATCAATCTTCCTTCTTACTATCTATATAAGCAAAAGAACCCCTCACCTTACGATATTCGCAAAGTATGGCACATCTAGATCCAGATTCTTATGATCCAGGGGCTTCATAATTGCCTCCTATAAAAAAAAAAGAAGAAACGAAACAGCAATTCCAGCTTCAAGTCACATTCTGAAGTGTTCCACCTTTATCTCTAAACATGGTCTTACCATTTCCTTTTTGTTTAGCAACTAACCCAGTATTTGGTGTTATATTTGTATCTTACAAAGCAATCTCAGGAAGTTTTAAATATAAGGCCCCAATCTCTACAATGACTGGTTATCCACATCACTGGATGCAAAACAAAGAATTCACACTAGAGCTTTCTTACAACAAGCCGCAGTAATTCAGACTTCAGTTTAAAGCTTAATTCTACCTCCAAAGTTACTAGAAATCTTTCTTCCTAACAATTTTGCCTTCAGCAAATGCCACAGTATCATTAGGACAAAGATTCGGTAAGTACTACATTTTAGAAAACAGATAAAACTAAAATTGTGAAGCAGTTATAAATTTCCACTGGGGAGAAATTTGCAAATAAATATAAATATATAGAAATTGTTTCTTCTTTTTTGTGAGAGAAGGGCTCTCCAGCATTACTGAGGAGCATGGGGACCATTCCCAGTAATACATAGCCCAGCTGAAAGGTTCTGGTACTCTGGCCTCACAGTGGCACTAGGGCCACACCTGAAGGTGTTAGGTGGGGGGCATCTGATGCCAGGGAGTGAATGCAGGGTCCTGGACAGGCAGAGCATGTACTCCTGCCCTCTGAGCTATCTCTTAAGCCATTATGACTTCTTCATGCTTTTCACATTAACTTAATGCATTTCCTTGTCATTGGTAAAACTGTACTTTCCTTATTTGACTTTTATCTAAGCATTTGTGAAAAATCTAATCTTTCATAGAGTATGAAGATTACTCTATGAAAGAAGAGAACGCTAAGAAAAAAAAAAAGAAGAGAACGCTAACAAAAAAAAAAAACAACAGCAAAACCTTTAACAAAACTGGAATCTACAAAAGTCCTAAATTTCCTTTAAAATAGATCATACAGGACCAGAGAGAGAGTACAGCATGCAGGGTGCTTGCCTTGTACACAGCCGACTGGGGTTCAATTCCTGGAACCCCGTATGGTCTCCCAAGCCCACAAGAGGGATCCCTGAGCTAGGAAGAAGCCCTGATCACTGATAGGTATGGAAAAATAATTAGAAGTGACATATAAAATAGATCATATAAGGGTTTGTTTCACATGAAAATTAAAAAAAAAAAAAACACCTTGTTTTATATTCAATCTACTTTAAGTTCTAACCAGGAGAGCCTGGCAAGCTCCCCATGGTGTATTCATATGCCAAATACAGTAACAATGATGGGTCTCATTCTCCTGACCCTGAGAGAGCCTCTAATGCGGCACTGTTGGGAAGGATGACTAAAGAGAGGCGGCTAAAATCTCAGGGTTAGGATGAATGGAGACGTTACTGGGCCTGCTTGAGCAAATCGACAATCAACAGGATGATAGTGATAGGTCCTAACATTTCCAGCGAGGACTCTGATGGAAATCCTTCTGCCCTGCCACAATTACCTTCACGAACCACCTTTATTGATAGGAGTGTGTGGCATCCTTCGGGTACTGTTGTGGAAAGATGCAGAGAATGCCAGCTTGAGACGTCTCAGGATTTTTTCAAATAATTTTAGATTTTACATCGTGTGGATCCATGTACAAAAACTAATTATAAAAAACCATCTTTGAACTTTCCCTTTATACTCTGAAGCACAATATTACTTGTTCAATCATTCATTCTCTAATTTATTTGCTCTGCTGAGATTTACAGAGTACTTCTTCCTAGAAAAAAGTAGCATGGCTATGTTTTTTTTACTCCGCTCTATATTCCTGGTCCTTAGCTCAAAGGCTGACCCAAGGGAAAACAACTTCTTGGGTATAGATAGATAAGCAACTGAAGTCATGACTATTATCAATAACAGCACTTTCATAAAACAAATTCAGATTTTAGATTTTTAAAGAAAGCATGGAGTAAAGCTAAAGAACTGAATCAATGTAAAATAATGGCATAATAAAAACTAAACTGGGTGGAAGGAAATCTACGAACAACTTTGTAAAGGACTAATGAGATGACCTTGGCACTCAGGCTTAACTGTTCATATCACTCAATCTATGAAATAAAGAAGTTGCTATACCCACTTACTCTCTAATTTTTTTTACAATATAAGAATTATATGATACAATCAGTAAATTAAATACATTATTTTGTTATTCCTAGAATTAAATGCCTCTGTAAGTTTATAATAAGGATGGAGTGGATAATACTGGTCTGCAAGGAAAATTCAAAGGTAAAGAAAGCCATCAAGAAGAAAGTTGTTTTTAATCATTTGAGGAGGGGAGAGGCAGGGATCAAACAAAGGGTCTTATACATTCAAGGCAAGCTCTCTTACACTGAGATACCTCTGTAGGCTCTGAATCCTGTGTTTTAAACAGAGAGTAGAAGGGCCAGGGAGATTGTACAGGAGTTAAAGCACATGCCATTTGGCTTTTTGGGTCACACCTGGCAATGCTCAGGGGTTACTCCTGGCTCTGCACTCAAAGATTATTCCTGGTGGTGCTTGGGGTACCAGATGGGATGCCGAGGATCGATCAGCTGCATGCAAGGCAAACGCCCTACCCACTTTACTATGGCTCTGGTCCCAAAAGCAAATTTCTTAGCTTAGGTTAGGACCTGAGTTTCATCCCCAGCACAGCATGACCAAACACTACCAGAGTGGCCCATGTAATCTGCAGCGATCCCTGGCACTACAGGGGCCAACCAGCACCACTGAGAGGAACCCTGGGCCTCTAATGTACTTCTTGGATGTAATCATCCCCATCCACCATAACCTCCACCCATCCTGGCCCCCTCCCCACCAAAAAAGAAAGAGTAGAATGCGTTAAAAGGAAGAAATCAGGATATGCCAGATCCAAGACGTAAATGCTACATTTATACATTTACCACCATCACTGTAACACAACTGTAACTAATTATCCCTGTAAGGTTTTGTAAGTCATCCAAACCTTTAAAAAAAAAGCTCAACTGGGGGCCGGAGCGATAGCACAGGGGGTAGGGCGTTTGCCTTGCACGCGGCCGACCCGGGTTCGATCCCCGGCATCCCATATGGTCCCCCAAGCACTGCCAGGAGTAATTCCTGAGTGCAGAGCCAGGAGTAACCCCTGAGCATCGCTGGGTGTGACCCAAAAAGCAAAAAAAAATAAAATAAAAATAAAAATAAAAAAAAAATAAAAACATCTGTGTAAAAAAAAAAAAAAAAAAAAGCTCAACTGATAGTACCTCCAACTATTCTCAAACTCCCACATCCAATTCCACTCAGGAGGTCACAGAACCCCTAGAGACTTGATTGTGGAAGTAAAAATTGGGCCATCAATTATTACACAGAGGATAGCACAGCACATAATAAGCATCCACATGCCATTACCTCCATATACTCTTTGAGAGAAGTCAAATTTATAACCATTCCTGTAACAGGATCAATCTAAAGAATAAAAAAAAAAAGAAAATTACTATCATATGCTCTTTATACTTAGCCTCAGGCAAATTATTACAGGTTACAAAGCGTGCATAAATCCTAATATTTATCTTCATTCCCCGAAACAATCATCAGTCTCTGATGGAAGCACCAAGTGAACCAGGCATTCTTTTCAGCGCACCGCTCTCCCACCTGGCCACAAATAGGAGATTAAAGATGACACTTTGGATGAGAAAAGGACTAGATTGGCAGCAGCTCACCAGACACAAATGCCAAAGGTGAAGCAATACAGATTTGGATGGGATTTTTCAACACAGAATTTATCACATTGGCTAAAGCAATCGGCACAAATCTCACAGATATTTTCTGGACGTACCTCTCCGTATACTGTTACCATAACTACAGAAAAGAAAACAAAAACACCGAAAAACAGCATGACTTTCAACAAATTAACATTCACATACAAGTTAGCAACACAGATCATTAAATCTCTGCTCCACAAAGCTAAGCTGATATTTCCCCCCGCCCCAAATATCAGTTATTTTGGGCAAGCTCTTATTTATCAACCAAAGCAAGACTCAACTGGGGCAGAGGAGGTTAGTGGGAGGTGCTTAGCCAAGACCAAAATAGGTATAAATTCTGATTATGATGTTGATGTACTGCATAGGAATCTGCCCTGGGTAGCAATGAGGTGCTGCTTTATTTTTGCTTGTGAAAGTAGAAAATATAATGGAGGGATCCAACTACACACAATCCGCTGCTCCTGAGCACTATGTTTCTTTGTTTTGGTGGGATTTCTTGTTTGGTTGGTTTTTAGGCCATACCCAGTAGTGCTCAGGGCTCACTCCTGGCCCTGTAATCAGAGATCACTCCTGGTGGGCGTGGAGGACTATAGGAGATGCCAGGGATTGAACTCAGGTCAGCTGCGTGCAAGGCAAATGCCCTATCTGCTGTATATCACCCTGACACCAAGAATAGAATTTTCCTTTTATGCAAGACTGCTAAAAGGACTTAGAACTCTTCTCTCTTTACTTACATATACGTAATCAGTAATGCCTTTGAAGTTATTAATTGCTTACATTTGAAAAATCTTAACATAGTATTTTATAAATAATCTTTTTCAGCTCTATATATCATTAGATACAACGTGGTAAATGAATAAACTGAGGAAAGATATCATATATGAAGAGGCAGTAACTAAACTAGAAATTCTGATATTCTGATACTTTATCTGGTCATTTTACTGCACCACACCAAATGCTATATTACTCTATGGCTTATGTAGCTTTTTTTGAGGCATCGACTATAGCTCTTATCCTTGCATACATTACTAACTTGGAACACTGCTAGACAAATTTTAGATTCAACCTATTTTCCTGCCGTACAACATATTCCAAGTCAATATTTCTTATAATTTTAACACTGACACCAGTGATATCTAATCAAAAAGAAATATTGTGTAAAATAACGACTGGATATGTTAAAGCCAAGGAAAAATTATTTACTTCATTGTTTTGGACTATCCATAACACAGCAACGAAGGCAATAGATCTTTTCATTTTAGATTTATAATTAACCTCTTATCCAAGACTCAATGCATACACACCACTCCCTAAGTTTTCTTACTAAGACTATCCATTTTCATCAACTCTTCTCTCACCTTTGTAATTGTGACCATGGCCATTTGGATTGTTGCATTTCCCAAACAGTTTCAGATTTTCTTCATTACTTAGATATTTGCTAACAGGGGGAGAAAAAAAGAGGCAACATGTTATTACATTGAGTCATCTTCTCTACTCCATACATTTGTTATTTGTTCTGATCTTTGAAAAAGCGCCATTTTTTAGTTTTGTTAACCAAATGGCAATCCATAAATTAATGAGATGTTATTAGTTTTATGCAGAAAGAGTATGCTGCTTAACTATACACCACTGTACCACACAAATAAACATTATAAACATTAAGTTCAACACTCCCAGGGCACAGCAAGTTTGCAACCCAATGATCTGCTCCCAGTCCATTCCCAGACTCATTTTCTGAATACCTACTACACATTAGGCCCAAGCTGAGTGAAACAAGGAAATATATTAACAACAAAGAAATGTTTTCTGGGGCCTGAGAGATAGTACAGCGGGTAGGGCACTTGCCTTGAACAAGACCAAGCCAGGTTCAATCCCCAGCACCCCATATGGTCAACCCTGAGTTTCCCTGGGTATGGCATAAACAAAAAGCAAAAAAGAAAAAAATGTTTTCTTCAAGTGCCTAAATTCTGATTCCTTCTGAAAAATTACAAGACCTCATAAGTCTCCCCTTTTGCTTTATTCTTTTAATTTGTTGTTTTTGTTGTACATCCTTGGACATCTCAGACAGACTCAAGGGACCCTGGGGCCAGAAGCCAGGACCTTGGACATGCGGGGTCTGTGGCTTAAGCTGTATTCAACAATTCTGCTTTATTAGGCCTCCACTACTACCTACGATATGTCACCAATCTACTAAAGAATATTCAAAATAAATTTTCAATTATAATACTAAGCTGTTGCTCCAGAGAGAACAATTTCCTGAATGGATTTTTATACTGACACTTGATTGGCTTTGCTTTTTCAATGAGGCAATACCAACCTTCCCTTATTTGAGCTTCCAATTATACAATCTCCTCCTGAGAACTTTGTTTTCCCCATTTTTTCTTGCTCACACATGTCTTACATTTGGAGTACTGCACTTCAAGTTTTTGCGAAAAATTATCCGTACATTTTCTCCACAAAATAGAAAACTGGGCCAGAACAATAGCTTACAGCTGGTAGGGTGTTTGCCTTGCACACAGCTGACCTGGGTTAAATCTCTATTATCCTTTACGGTTCCTGGAGCCCTCGAGGTATGATTCCTGAGCACCATCAGGTGTGGGGGAAAGATTTTTTGAGATTATGTAAACTCCAGATAGACAGTTGAGGGAATATGTTGATTACAGCCTTCCTGTTAACTAGCACTGACACCTGATAAGCACTCCACCAGTCCAGCAGCGGATGGACGCATGGATCTTGTTAGGTGGGAAGTATTATTCTCATTTTACAATCAAGGAGGGAGGTGATCAGTGGAAATATGATTAATGAATAACAGAATTTTAAATATCAATGTTTCCGAGTGTTGGAATATGGTATGATTGAAATTCAGTCACGAACAACTTTGTAACTGTGTATCTCAAGGAGATTCAATTTTTACAAAATAAAGTGTTGGGCTGGAGCGATTGTTGGGCTGACAGCGGGTAGGGCATTTGCCTTGCACGCTGCCGGATCGGGTTTGATTCCCAGCATCCCATATGGTCCCCCGAGCACTGGCATTACTGAGTGCAAAGCCAGGAGTAAACCCTTGTGCATCGCCGGCAAAAGCAAAATAAATAAATGTTTCAAGTTAACTAAGCAATCTAAGTGCTGGATTCAAATCCCAATTGTGTTATTTCCTCTCAGAGCTGCTTTGATAGAGGTAGCGTCTGGGTTGATGTTATCCACAGTACAGTAGGGAGAAATCTTGCCTTTGGGATAGCTGTACTAGTTTTGAGAAAGGGATGCAACTGGTGTTAAGTACAATGTACAAATAACCTAAGTCACAGGTTAGAAAGCTTTTGTGTACGGGCTGTCTTTTACGCAGAAGTCGCCACGCCTTTGTAATCACACCTATTCTGTGTATAAACAAAACCATCATTATATTTTTGTCAAAAACGCTAACGCTTGTTTTACAAATGTTAAACATCTCAAAGGGCAAGAACAACTATCAGGGAAATGCAGTGTACTCGTTGGGAGCCCAAACAACCCAAGATAGGGGACCAATGGACGACTCCCAGCTTCATCATAAGCTCACTGAGCCACTTTACAACGGGCAGAAACCACACCCACGCGCTGAGTTTACACCAGGTCAACCCCGCCCGCTAAGACCGAGGTCCGAATCTGGGCCGGTACCGCCCCCGGAAACCCAGGAAAACCCGGCCCTCATCAATTCAGCTACCCCACACCTGCTGGAGTGGCAGCCCGGAGGAACCCTTTCCCGCTGTCTCTGGTGGGCGCTGCGCGGGTCCAGCGAGGCCAGCGTGCAGCAGGCTGGTCACTGCGCCAATCCCGGGAGCCTCACACGACCCTGCGGGAGGGGCTAGACCTGGAGACCCCAGGGCCCAGAGCTAGACAGATTCCAGGGCTGACAGCGGAGCTGGGGGCACCAGGGGGCTGGGCAGGGCGGGACACTTCGGTGGCGGGCATGGCGTGGGGACGCTGACGTTGAAGAGGTGGGAGCCTGGATCCCTAAAACGTACAGTCCTGGCAACCCGCGTTCTTTCAGTAAGGGGTGGGGGTTGTGGGGAATAAGTGGCTTCAGGCTATGGAGCCCCCGAGGGGCGCCTCTTGGGCCACTCCCGGGCCTCTTCTGGTCTCCACCTCCGTGCCCGAGCCCTAGCGCCCTCCCCCGCCCCGCGGCCACTCCTCCCGCTCCTCTGCCGCGGGGACTACCCCCACCTGTGGAGCCGGTGAGTCGCGCTGAAGGAGACGAGGCGGGACACTCGTGCCCAGCGGCGACTACCCGTGCCGACCACGCTCATGCTCGCGCCTTGCAGACCCCGGGCCTCGCTCCTTCCAGGGCCCGCTTTAGGGCACGTGGGCGGGGCCTTCCCGCGGCTGCGCAGTCCGTATCTCTCGGCGGCCGCACGCCCTCTCTCGGCCCGGAGGCGCCACGGCCGGCCCAAGCTCCCGGGCGAAAGGTCAGATACGGTGGTGGCATCTTAGTGGTCTTTGTTCTGTGGGCTGGGCAGGGCCCCTACAGGCCAATAGGGACAGTGTGGGCACATTCTGGGGGTCCGGGAGCGACCTCTAGGAGCTTCCCCTCCCACTTCTTTAGAAAGTCCTGGATTAGTTACAACCACAACCTCCAGTGCCACGTTGGGCTGAGATGAACCTCACAGTCACATTTTTTTTAATTATCTTTTTTTCATCTTTTAAAATTAATTTATTTTTTAATGAATGTTCCAATTTCTCTCCTGCCCAGCCCATCTTCCTATGGCAGGCACTCTTCATCCCCTTCTTCTCCCTCCCCGTTTCTCCTCCCCTCCCAGGCATTAGGAAAAATGAAGTCATAATTGCTTATAAATGGATGAATATGGAGAGTATCATGCTGAATGAAACGAATCAGGAGAAATATAAACATAGTGTGACTGCATTCGTTTGTGAAATATTAAAATAAAGTATGAGACTAATTCCAAGTCCAGGGAAAACGGGCCAGAAGGACAGGTCAATGGTTAAAAGCATGCCACAAGTGTGTGGGGGGCAAAGGGCAGTTAGGAAAGAGAAGGGGCCAGTATGACAATAACAGTTGGAAATTATCACTTTGAACAGGAACTGACTGTGATAAACATGTTAACCGTTCAGTGTCTGTACTGCAAATCATAATGCCCCAAAGGAAAGAGATAAAAAAAAAAAAAAAAACAGAAGAAAAGTCACAGTCACATTTCTACTTCGAGCATGAAAGCAGCCAAGTATTGGAGGTCCTGTGTGGTATTCAGAGAGGTACTGCTTGGAAAGATTTGTACTAAGGGAAATTCTCAAGTCGTGCTTTTCGCCCAAATACATGCTTAGCCCCATTGATCATTCTGCTATGTGAACATGTGCACCCAATAACACAAACATGAGCAGTCTGTGTTTGGAGGTACAATGCAGGCACTTCCAGAAGGAGCTTTTACTTCCTCATATCTAGCCATAAGGAGTTCAAACTACTTACAGTTCCCAGTACCATGTCACCCCATGACTCCATTATTTTCTAAAATATTAGTATTACTAAAGTAACATGGCTTACAATTGTGCTAATATTTATGCTTTAGGCATACAATGTCACTGAACCACATCTATACCCTCTATCACTGTCACTAGGTTCCTGCCAGCCCAATGACCTCCCCTTGATAACCTTAGTTCTATCAAAGTCTAAAGGTTTATGTTCATTGTGTATTCCCTTGCTCTCCTGTCCCCGCACCAAGCTGTCTTCACCAGGGCCCCTTGGAGGGGGGTGGGTTGAGTTTCCCTCTCCACCCCAAGCAGAACCCTGGCAGCCAAAAACCTCCAAAACCCAGCCACAGTCGTGCTCAAGGTCACTCTCCACACACTCAAATGAGCCTCACGCATGCAGGAACCAGCAGAGGAACCCAGGTATGTGGGACCCGTGGCTGAGATCTCCAAGCCTGCTCATATCGGGACTGGGCCTCTCCCACCCAGGTCCCCAGTTTTCCAGTAGCGTGGCAGTTACACCCACAAACTGCCCCCCCACCATGCCATGTAATCTCATCAACGGCCAAGATCCAGAGATTATAAAATAAAGCTCCTGGAAGAGAGTGATGCAGTATTTGGTTGACAACATGCCAGTCAACGAAAAACTTGCATTCGGTAGACTGGGAGCACCTGTAAGGGCAATTAGAGGCTGCCTCAAAAGACTCCATCCCTCTTGGAGAGTCGGGCAAGCTACCAAGGGTATCGCACCCGCACAGCAGAGCCTGGCAAGCTACCCATGGCATATTCTATATGCCAAAAACAGTAACAATAATGATCCTTGTTCCCCTTACCCTGAAAGAACCACCAACATGGCAGGGTTGAGAAGGATGAGTAAGGAGAGGCTGATAAAAGCACATGACACAACAGGGACAAATGGAGATGTTCCTGGCGCCCACTCAAGCAAATCGATGATCAACGGGGCGACAGGTGATACAGGTGATTCCCTTATTCTGTTTGTCGTCATCCTAATTTCTTTTACTTAACACAATACCCTCTAGTTCTATTCATTTTATAGCAAAATACAAGATCTCACTATTTCTTATAAGTGAGTAGTATTACATTATGTGTATATTATACAACAATTTCCTATCCACTCACCTGTTGTTGGGTTGTTTCCAGATGTTGACTATAAATACTGCTGTAATAAACATAGGTGCGCATATATCTTCAAAATAATGTTTTAGTGTTCTTGGGATTAGATATCAAGAAATGGGAAAACTGGATCATATGGAAGCTCTATTTGTAATTCTTTGAAATATCTCCATATGAATTTTTAGAGGCCAAACCAGTTTACAATCCCAGCAGTGAATGAGGTCCTTTTTCACCTAAATTTCCACCTGCGCTGGTGTTTTCCAGCCTTACTATTAAAGGCCATTATCTGGTGTGAGGTGCTATCTCATTGTCATTTTGATTATATACTTCCCTGGTAAACAGTGATGGAGTACTTTTTCATATGCTCATTGGCCATCAATATTTCTTCTCTAAAGAAAAAAGTGTCTGTTCAGTTCTCTCCATTTTTTTGACAGAGTTGTTTGTTTCTTTTTGATGTTGAGGGGTGGGTGGGGTTGTCTGTTTTTTCTCCCCTTACACCTTATATAAAGACTGTGGTTTACTAAAGTTGTTCATGTAATTCATTACATTCAATATACCAACACAAATCCCACCACCATTGCACCTTCCCACCACCATTATCTCCAATTTTTCCAGCCACCCCTTAGGCCTGCCTCCATAGAAGGCCATCAATAATTTTATATTGCCTGTTATAATTTGCTAAAACAATGATCAAAAAAGGTTTCCTTAGAAGAAAGTTAGTAAAGATTGTATATCTCACCATGAAGTCCTTGTATAGGAGATTACTAATATGTTACATATTAAGCCTTCTATATTGATATTTTGTTAATTGAGATTGGATGCCTTCTACATTAAATCCCATCAAATCTCGTGTGCTACTCCTGGTTTATCAGTGTTGTAGAGTATGAGATGTTGACGCAGGAAATCCAAAATTTTTCATGAGGTGATATAGTTGGAGTTAAATTTTTCACTGGGTGGCATTTTGGGGTGTGAGTTTTACTTCCTGGGCTTCCAGGAGTACATGGGAAATAGGGAGAGGTAGCCCATCCCCAACTCTGAAAGCCTGGAGATTTCAACCACAAAATCCGCATACCTGAGTTTTTCAATTGATTAATTTCTGAACAGACTCATCCCGAGCAGTGGAGTCTGGCTGGGAGCATGGCAGCAACTGTGGACTGTGGAGGTTTTTGGCTGCCGGGGCTCTGTTTGGGTCAGTGCTGGATTCACCTGCTCCACTCCAGAGTACTGTGGACCACTCAGCTTTGCTCAGGGCCTAGAAGAATCTCTGCATCGTGTTGATCTCTCTCGAGGTTTATTCATGAGTCTCTGGATCATGGCCAGTGAAAAAGCTTACATGGCACCAAAGGTGGGTTCATGGATGTGACCCATGTTGATTTTGTGAGTGCATTATATAGCTTAAATATTAGCCTTTTGTAAATGTATGGTGTGCAATATTTTCTCCCATTCAGTAGAGGGTCTTTTTATTTTTGCTATGGTTTATTTTGTAATGCAAAAACTTATTAAATCCTTTATTTTATTAAATATATGCTATATGACTGGAACTGTCCAAAGCACTAGGAAGGACAGATAAATCCAGAGAGATGGTACATCAGGTAAAGAACCTGCCTTGTACACAGCTGACCTGGGTTCATTCCCCTGCACGCTACCCATATGATTTGCCAAGCCCTGTTAGAAGTGATCCCTGAGCATAAAATGAGGAGTAAGTCCTGAGCACAGCCAGATGTATCTGCTACAACCCCATAAAAGAAGCAATACAAACAAAATTTAAAGGATTTAGAGCCTACAGGTGTGGCTCAGTTGTAGAAAAACTGTCTTTCAGTATGAGCCTCCAGTTAGATTCCCTGCATCTGTCAGGTGCAATCCTGGTGACACTACCAGTGTGATCCCCAATATCACAACAAAGGATGTCATCATTATCACACTACAGTCAAGTATGTGGCTTCCAAGGAGCACAGAAGCCAAAGTGAGCACCCCCGAACCAAGTCTACAAGCACCTCAGTCTAACTTGTAACATCTGGTTACTGCAAGACAACATTAGAGGGAAGGGCAGGTAGGGAAAACAGTTATAAACATTATAAGAATTATAAACATTAGAGACTTTGGAGTTAAAGCCTATCTCCTAGTCCCTCCTACTTGAACAATAAGGACACACCTGCTTAAAAATAAATAAAATCACTATCTCACATCATGCACAAAAGCTAAATAAAATGAATTAAAGACTTAGAGGTTAAACCCAAATATTATAATACACTGAAGAAAACAAATAGGCAAAGCAACTTATAGAACTGTTCAGTAATATCAACTACTCTTTACCTTTGAAATCTAGGTAAGACTAGATTAAACTCATCTCTTTTCTGAAGAAGTACAATGCCTTTTCAAGAACTTCTGTGAATTATCAGGGATTTGTGTTCTCATGGTTACCTGAGCCCCTATTCTCCCACATCTGCTTTATTAGTTCTATCTAGGTACTGTCAAGTCCTTACCTGCAACTGATGTCCTAAGCCTTTTACTGCCAGTGTACTTAACAATGTAAATCCTTCCATGCGGTATTGATATGAACACTTGTCTACAGAGGCTAACACTTGTGCTGTTCATAATAACTCAAAGAAAAACAGAAGAAATTAACTGTGAGTTGAATATTGTGATGTGAGTGTAATCATAAGCACAGTTGCCTCAGACTACAAATCTGGGGAGGACTTTCAGCACCACCATTCAGCATGCAGACGGAACCTGAACGGTCTCGGAGCTCAGTTCATGTCAGGTGTCTAACTAAAGGGAAAGAGAACAGGGAATTTTGAAGGTATTAGCAAACCAGGCTGATCTGGGCTTCTTGTAAAATTGGTGGTTTAGAAATATGATTATATGGGGCTGGAGAAATAGCACAGCAGGTAGGGCGTTTGCCTTGCACACAGCCAACCTGGGTTTGATTCCCAGCATCCCATATGGTCCCCCGAGCACTGTCAGGGGTGATTCCTAAGTGCCTGAACCAGAAGTAACCCCTCTGCATTGCCGGGTGTGACCCAAAAAAGCAAAAAACAAGGAAGAAAGAAAGAAATGTGATTATATGGTCTCTAGTGCCACCTGTTGCCAAACTAGGTGAAGAACTACCAATTTTTCATCCATCCCTAGAGTGCTCTACCCCTAGAGATTAGAAGAAAGGCCAGGGCAGTAAGATGAGGGATGGAAGATGGGGGATTGGGGCATGGGGAGTAGACACTGAGACAACGGTGGAGAGAAACAGACACTGTGGTGAGGGTGGGGAGAAGGTGGTGATTGGAATGCTGTCAGCATTAAACCAATCATGGACAGCATCGTAAATCACAGTGACTAAAGTGAAATCTAACTAAATAAATAATGTAAAACTCTCTCCAAGGTTATTATCAGGGACTGAAACAACATGCTTTGCATTCAGAAGCGAGACCTGGATTCTATCCCTACCACTGCATGGTTCCCCAAGCTTTGCTAGAAAGAACCCCCAAGCACCACTGGGAACAAACCCTAAGCATTGTGTCAGTAGCAGTCTTGAGCATCACAGTATGTAGCCCCAAGACAAAAAAAAAATTGTAACAAGACTTGCATGAGATGTCTTAAAGAGTTAGGAAGATACAGAACCATAATTAGCTCATGCATTATATTTTTAGAAGAAATTCTAAGATCAGATATCAGTAGTTTACAAGGTAAAATGCCTCTTTTTCACAGAGCATGTTCATCTTATACCTACTTCCCAGACTCAGTGGTTGACCATCAGCTAGTTACAAAGGTGCCATGGAATCCATAAGGCATTTGCACTGGTACCTCTGCTCGACCCAACTCTTCAAAGTTCTTCACATCCAAGACTAGGAGAAAATTTCTTTCATTCTAGAATAAGAAATAATACTGAAAAACTATTTTTTTTTCATTGAAATCTGCAGTCTCTTCCTGGGCTGTGAAATTCCTAATGGTAAGACCATGTTTTAGTCATATTTGTTTTTCTTCCCAACACTTTGCAAAGCACCCTCCATATTCACTCACTAAACACTGAGTTGCTGAATGACTGAAAAGGAAATCATGGCTGACAAAGCTGAAACCTAGAGCCAAAAAATTAAGTGGTTTATATCAATCACCTTCATAAGCTCTTTTTGAGATTACAGATTGTTTTACTTGTCCCTTTTCAATCTTCTGATATACATATATTCTTTATTCCAAATTAGAAATGTCTCCATCTCATGATACTTCTGAAGTTGTTCAAAAGGTAGCATTGCAAGTCAGATTGATATTAGCCCTTATAGGATTGCCAATGAGGGCCAAGTCCAAGTAAGCCTATAACTAACTGAGTAGGGCACTTTTCTCATAGAACCTTAAGAGTTTATCAAGCCAGTAATTTATCAGTGTAGGCAATTGAGGTAATCAGATGTGTCACAAGATGCCCCTAAGTGAGAAATAAGATAGCAACGTTCTTGAGATAATTAGTCCAGAGCAACTTCTTTAAATTCTAAATTATATAAAATGGTAGGCCACAATTGTTTTGATGACTGAATACATGTATCATATATGTTTGCAAATTTGGGGCTGGAAAGACAGTACAACAGATAGGGCACTTGCCTTACATGTTGCCAACCCAGGTTTGGTCCCTGGCACCTCACATGGCCCTCTGAGCCCACTAGAAGTAAGCTCTGTACACTGCCGGATGTGGCCCCCAAACAAAGTTTGTAAATAAATTCCTATGCAAACATAAATTATTGTTATGATCCTATAAAAATAACTTTAAAACCATAATAAAGTGGCTTGTTTAAAAGTAAAATATGGGTTACATAAAAGGGCATATAAATAATGAGGAGAAGAAGAGAAAAAAAAAGTACCATTCTGGGATCAAAATAAACTATCTACATCAACACTAAATATAACCTTAATATTCTTTCTGGCTAATGATGATAATATACTTACATGGTTGGGGGTGATAACCACAGAAAGAATAACACCACCATCTTCCTCACTGGCTCCAGGTATTGGAACAAAAACAGGTTCGGAGGGATAAAAGCCATCTTTTCTCCAAACCTGTTAAGCCCAAAAGAGAATTTGATAAAATTCTACTTATGAACTCTAAGTTTTCCACAGCTTTTGTTACTCCAGTCGTGAATGTGGCTGTCCAGCAGTAAAAGAACCAGGCTTGCCAGAGAACAGAGAAGAGGGAGCGCTTGCCATTCCAGATTCCATTATCATCAAACACAATTTTTGGAATTCTAATTTCCTATTAACCTGAAATGAAAGCACCTTAACTACCTTAACTCAAGACTTCTCTCAATATAGCATCAAGCATAGAATTATTTTTCTGATATGTGGTTCATTTTGGCTTCCCCGAAGGAAACAGATATAATCTGGATGATTCCACCCATGTTCTGAAACTTAATGTAGGTGACTGCTTGAATAATAAAGAATCTCAAAGCCATCTTAAACAAAACAAAATTAAATGCAAAAGCAGAAAAGGCTTAAGAGTTCAGGAAAAGACAGATTTTTTTAATCACCTTCAGTGTCTTGTGCACAACATCAACTTTTATCAGAGAATCTCCCACCAAATGCTGAAAGCCACAGCCATAGAAGAAATTATACTTTTTGCCATTGAAATGACCATAATTGATCTGGGGGAATTCAATGCCTCCTTCTGCCTCTAGGTCCTCAGGATGTAGATTTTCATAAGAACACCATACCTAAAAGACATCACAACAATTTTTATAATGATTGCTCAATTCTCATTTATTTTCTTCAGTGTAGGTCAGGGGCTGGAGCGATAGCACAGCAGTTGAGCATTCGCCTTTCACACGGCCGACCGGTGTTCGATTCCTCCGCCCCTCTTGGAGAGCCCGGCAAGCTACCCGTGTGTATTGGATATGCCAAAAACAGTAACAATAAGTCTCTCAATGAGAGACGTTACTGGTGCCCGCTCGAACAAATCGATGAGCAATGGGATGATGATGACGGTGACAGTGACAGTGTAGGTCAGAGTTGGAGGGTGAAGGAAAAGGTATGATTATGTAAGAATCTGGATAGGGTTTAGAAATTGAAGTTCTTTCTTTTTTAATTGATCCTCTATCATGTATATTGATGCATTAAATACTTTTTAGGTTTTTCTAATTAAATTCTCAAATAGCATAGGAAGGAGGACTTTTTAATTCTTCTAAAGCTTAAAGATCATTCCAAATGATACATATGTGATAAGGCAAATTAGCCAAATGATTGGGATGGTCAATATAATATCAAATGCTTAGACATTTCACAACCATAAGAAAATTGTGCCTATCAGTTTCAAAATACACACACACACACACACACACACACACACACCAAGTAAATACAGTGCTTACACCCACTCAGAATTCTGTGGTCCTGGTACAAACAGTGTTCTAAAACTTTACGCTGTTTGGTTTCTGGCTGAAGTTACAAAATTTATCGAGTGCCAAACACTGTGGAGAACAGTCAGTGAATAAAAACACACCACTGAGGTTCAAACTCTTGGTTCATTGAATACTCATCACTTACCTTTCCATCAGCCTGCTTCACAGCACTGGCTGAGGAATAAGACAGTGAGCTGAGGTTCTCTCCCTGAGGGGCATTCGGACTGATGTTTAAGGGCAACACAAATCTTCGAGGAAAAGATCTGGCTAATGAATTATAGACCTGTGCAGGAGCAAGAAATAGATGAGGTCATTGTCACTGACAAGATAACAGCATGTCATGATAATTTAGATCCAGCCAACATTATTAGCATTCCTAAATTATTGCATAAATGGTAATTTTCATTCATTGATTTATTCAACAAATCTCAGTCTATTATTTTATAAGCACTGCTTGAAAAACTGAGAATACAGCAGTGAACAAAAGGAAACTCTATTTTCAAAGAATTTATATTCTAGTGGAGAAAGAGTGGTAATAAATAAGAAATGAAATGTTACTTAATTAGTATTGAAAGAACAGTTAATTATATAGTCAAAGATTGATCATGATAAGTGCCCTTAAAAATAATAGTGCATGGGCTGGAGTGATAGAACAGCGGGTAGGGCACTTTCCTTGCATGTGGCTGACCCAGGTTCATCCCATGTGGTACTCTGAGCTTATCAGGAATAAGTCCTGAGCACAAAGTCAGGAGTAATCCCTCAGCATTGCTGAGTGTGGCCCAAAAACCTAAAAGCTATGTACTGCCGTGCTAGAGATAGTATAGAGGGTAGGAAATTTGCCTTGCATGCCACTGACTGGGGACTGATCCTTGGCCCACATATGATCCTTTGGGCATTGCCAAGAGTGATCCCTGAGCATAGAGCCAGGAATTCCCTGGGAACTGCCAAATGTGGCCCTAAATACATACATTCATACATAGATACATACATAATACTGCAAGGGTGAGACAATAGTACAAGGGCTAGGGCACATGGAGAACAGATTCAATCTCTAATCCACATGATCCCCCCAAATATCACCAGGTGTAGACCCTGGAGGCCCTGAGCAACATCACATACTCAAGTCCGAGCATCCTGCTGTCTAGATGAGAATCCCTTGGAGTGGAACCCAACTTCCTGAGCACTGGTTGGGGGAATCAGCTCAATCCACCCTCCAAAAAAACCATAAAGAAACATACTAAAGAGCAAAACGAAGAGGGGCTTCCTTCTTCAGTTTGGGTAGGGCAAGAATTATCCTGTGAAGGGAAGAATTAATTTAGCTGCCTGGGTTGCTCATACCTGCACATTATTTTCATGACTGGTCCTTCGGTAGCACTTGAAATGTTTCATCTGATTAAGAGTAATTCTGAATACCTGAGGCCTTGGCTCACATGTAAGAAGCTTGTCCATTGAGGCTATATACTGAACCACCTGCATTCCCTTGGGAGACTGGAGCCCCAGTAATCAATGCAATTAACGAAATGGTTCTATACCACCTGATCCCCAATAAAGCCTCAAGACAATCAGTTGGGTGGCCTTCCCCAGAAAACATTCTATACACATTGTCATAGGAGTTGCTGGAAGAAATTAGGCCTATCTGGGAAGCATGAACTTGGCTTCCTCCTGACTTCAGCTCAGATTGTGCACACCCATTTCACAATAATAATGCCTCATTACAGTACAGTATCACAGCTGGGAAATTTACTTTGGTATTATTCACTATCTTTATTTGGATGTCACTCTTTTAATATGAATTCTTAGTGTTTGTGCTTAGTTCTGAGCAATTCTATCACTTGTAACTTCATGGGGCCACCACACTCACAATATTGAACAGTTTTATCAACATAGGGATTCTCCATAGTACTCCTTCATAAGAACACAGTTGGACCAAGACTCCAACACCTTACCCTAATCAGAAGATATTCTGATAGCTTTGTGAGGCTAAAGGGACAAAAGTTGGAATTCAGAAATTGCTGAATATTAGAATTCAGAAACTGCTAGTTCTTTGAGTCAGGACCCTTTGGGTCTACACCCTTGAAATAGTTCAGCTATTGTAGGAACTATATCCTGCTGATATATTAAAAAAACCACCATAGCCTGATTAAGAATACCTGTAACTGATAATGCTAAAAACTGTTTATACTACAAAATTCAAAGAGGTAATTTACCTTTGATTCAGTACAAGGAAAAAAAATCCATCAACTTGGTGAGCTGATATACTTCCTTTTATCAGAAAATTAAGATTACAGTCCCTTCTATTTTATCTTCCAATAAAAGTAATTTATGTTTAGTGCTCTAGGGCAATAAGGAACAAATCACAAGTGCTTCAATACACATCATTTGCATTTCTTTACCATGTTTTTCTTTTTTTTATAAGGGTCACACCCTAACAGGCACTCCAGGAGCCTTTCCCAGGGATGCTTATCTTGAACACTATGTTGGGGCTCTGCCATGGGGGCTAAGGGACCAGCAGGGGTATTCGGTGGGAGGGGGAAAGCTCGGAGGAGAATATGGTGACAGTGACAAAACTCAAGACTTCACACATAGTAACCATGTTCCCTTAGCACTTGATCTAACTTCCTGCCCCTATTATATTTTTAATTTACAGGTATTAAGTAAACACTTAAAGGAGTGTCTTTAATGCTTTTAAAAATCATTCTCCTTTATCTGCCAAAGGGGAGAGAGAAACAACTAATGCCAAGGCCATTAAGTTGGTGGATTCAAATATTTTTTCATAACTCCTGACAAATTCTGATATATTTACCTGATCAAGCCCTTCCCCAGCTTTCCTAAGATTCTGTAACTGATAAACATCTATGCTTTTTCCATCATCTTGACAGCACAAATCAAGTACAATACAGTCTTGGTCTTCAAAGGCATTGATTTGATGAAAAGTAACAAAAGGCTTGCCATAGTACATCACTGGAAGAAGCTGCAGAGAAAAATGCAATGGTAAAGAGATCTTTTCTTTTATTTTTGCTTTTATTTCCTTTTATTAAATTAAGATTTTCCTCCTTTTAACTGACAGTCCTGGCAAGTGTAAAAAGTAGGACTTGGAATGTAAATGTAAATATTCGCTGATTTAAACATTACTTACTCAAGTCATGTCATCCCAGTTAATCTACTAATTAGAGCTATTTGATACAGACTGTTACAACATAAAAACCTTATGAAATCTAGTCCAATGCTTTAAAAGATAAATAAACCTTGGCTCTTAACTACATGGTAAAATAGAAAATAATGCAACTAAGCAGATTATTATAAGTGACCAATTCACTGAAAAATGTACTCATTATTAAAATGAAACTTAAATGAAATTAGGATATAGTAAATATACTGCCTCTTTAGAGAAAATAAAAAGTATATAAATATAGTAATATATATTAGGAGTACAAAAGATTTAAGCAACATGGACTTTGGTAAAATTATATTAACATATCAAGTAATCACAGAAACATAAAATTAAAATATTATTGCAGGGCCAGAGTGATAGTACAGAGTGTTTACTACCAGTGATAGTAGGTTGTTTGCCTTGCACACAGCCAACCTGAGTTTGATCCTGTATGGTCCCCAGAGCACTGCCAAGAGTAATTTCTGAGTGCAGAACCAGGAATAACCCTTGGGTCACCATGTATGACCCAAAGAAGACAAAAAAAAATTATTGCAGGGGCTAGAGAGGTAATACAGTGAGTAAGGCAGTTGCCTGGCAAGTGGCCAACCTGGGTTCAATCCCTGACATCCTTATGGTCCTCTGAGTTCCATGAGGAGCGATCCCTGGGCAGAGAGCTAGAAACAAGCCTTGAGCACTGGCAGATGTGCCCCCACCAAAAGAAAACAACAAAACAAAAAACAAATGATTGCAAAAGTTACTAAACCCTCTCCAAGATAATATCCTCTTCAGCCAATATTAACATATGGGAAAAGCCACAGTAAAAAAGTTTCCTACTGTCATTTAAGTTAGATCATGCAAAGGATAGTTTCCCACAATTTTTCTGATATGTATCTCCACATCTCCATTAATTAAAAAAAGTATTAATTCATTTTCAGCTAGTTTTATTTCTAGAAAAAGGGAATATCCTTTACTACGAATGTTTTATGCAAACAACACATTCACAGTGGTGGTAAAAACTAAACATATGAAATGTCTATCTAAACATTTCACAATAAAGCCCTAAAATTACTTTACCTGTCCAGTGTGTTTATCCACCACATGAAACCGTGTATTATACTGGGGTTCCCACCTTATTCCATCTGAAAAGGCCTTCCCCCGAATTTTAGAAGTGATGATTTTCCCCAGATGCATCTTCAGAGGTTGTTCAATGAAGATTATGTAGTTTCTTGTCATTCCTAAAGGTGTTCCACAGAAAATAAGAGTTACTTGGAAAACTAGCATTGCCTGAAAACTAAAGCTGTCATAGGAATTCATGGTGACTTCCTAGAAGATTGAGAATTGGCTGCTAACCTAAACAAATGCTAGCCAAAAATAATCTGTCTCTGCTTCTAAAATTGGGGCAGAGAAATAGTATGGTAGATAAAGACTTTCGCCTGGCACATAGCTAGTTGTTCTGGGTTCAGCTGGCCATATGATCCACCAAGCCTGCCAATAGTAAGTGCAGATCCCTGAGCATCAATGGGTGTGCTCCCCACCCTACCCCCAACCCCGAGAAAAAGCAATCTTGGTCTCATCACATTATTCAAATAAATATGATTACATTATATTTGCTAAAATCAGTCCATCTGCTACAGAGACCTTAAGATAAGTCCCACTGCCATTTGCCTTATCACAGGGCTCACCAAAACTATGGTAGTAGGAAGGCTTCATCCTCTCTTCAGAAGCAAAAGAACATATCACCTGAGCTCCACAAAGTTGCTCACCAAGGTCCACCTTCTCTGGAGGAATCCGAATAACATTATAACAAGACCCTGGAAAAAGGTTTGTATTTTTACATACAATCTCAAAATCACTTTTTGATACACAAGATACCCATACTTCATGGGGTGAACTTCCAAAACTTGGATATAAAAAGAACATACTAACTTTATAATTGGCATTAGCTAAACTTTGGAACAACAGAGAAATCAATCAATAGTTTGTTGTATTTCAGTGCTCTCAAGTGGTCCCTGAAGGCACACTGAATCCTTACTTTAGGAAAAAATAAAATACCAATCAGGAATATCCTCAAATTCTATTTGTTCCTCTCCCACCATCCCAACAACTATCATCTCCAATTGAACCCAAGTCCTTCCCTCTGAATCTCTAGACTCATGGGGTCATGTTGGGTCCCATCTCATTCTGTCTCATCAACACTCACTCATGTCTCATCATACAATCATTCATCTGACTGTTACTTGTTATTTATTTATTTTGTTTTTCAACAAGTAACTTAGGTGTCCATTTCTCAAGCAGCCTTTCCTAACTCTTCCCTATCCCAGAGGTATTTGGTGCCCCTTATCTTTGCCCTGATTATACACTATACTAACATATAGTACTAATCATAATGTACTATAATTTCCTCTTGTTTATCTATTTCCTAAGAGATGGGTGAGCTCTTCAAAGGTAGGAATTATTTCTGATTCATCTTTGCATCTTCAGCAGAAAAATACTTAGTATTTAGCAAATTGCTAAATGCTATAAATTGCTAATGATGAATCAAGAAATATATGTTTACTAATCATTCATGGACTGAAAAAATACTGAAGCCACATTGAATTGTATTCCAGGTATTAGAAATAGAACATTCTATTCTGAAGAATTTGCGTCACTGTAGGATTTTGCAATCACTAAGTTTCTTTTGAAACAAAATAACCACATAGTTTTCTGTGTTTGGGGGCAAGAAGGAGGTGTATTGTTTTGTTTCATTTTAAAGATTCGAACCAGGGTTTGCTGCATGCCAGGCAAACATCTTACCTCCTGTATAATCTATCTGGCCCTATACACTTTTTTAGTCACTTATTCAGCAACTATATTCAAGACTTATATAAGGGCAATATAAACACTGTAATACATCCAGATATTGCATATAGTTCTGTATAAAATAGACAAGGGCTCTACACTTTCATATAGTTTAGCACTGTAGCACTGTAGCACTGTCCTCCCGTTGTTCATGGATTTGCTCGAGTGGACACCAGTAACATCTCCATTGTGAGACTTATTGTTACTGTTTTTGGCATATCGAATACGCCACGGGTAGCTTGCCAAGTTCTGCCATGCGGGTGGGATACTCTCGGTAGCTTGCTGGGCTCTCTGAGAAGGATGCAAGAATCGAACCCAGGGCTGGCCACGTGCAAGGCAAACATCCTACCCACTGTGCTATTGCTTCAGCCTTAAATTATAATAAATTTCATAAATATATAAAGCATTAGATTATATATGTACTATAATGGGGAGTAACAAGAGAATATAGATTGAAAGTGAGTATGTAAAGAAGAGTGCTATGCTTGAAAATTTAAATATGGTGGCCTAGGAAAGCTATAACAGTAAAGTGACATCTGAGAAAACGATGGGTGTGAGGAAGAGAACTGTGACAGAGAGAAGAGCAGATGCAAGGATTCTTTGCCGAGGGTAAGTCTTAAGTGTTCTATAATAGTAAGGAGGCCAGAGTGATGCTGTCATAGGAGAAGAGTCTAGGAGATAAGGTTAATGAGTTAAAAAGATAAACCAGCTGATATGCTGAGAATAAACTGAAATGTATAGAGAAAAGAAAAAGGAGAAGCTACTGAAATTACTCAAATGAGAGAGGATGGAGGCTCAAAGTATAATGGTAGCAGTAGATGTGACACAAATATATTATTACCTAATTGATTATAGATTTTTAAAATTAGTACTAAATAGATGGATATTTCGTTTTAAATACATTTTTAAGTGAATTTCATTTTATTTTATTAGGGGAAAGGGGTTGGGATCACACCCAGCAATGCTCAGGGATTTCTTCTGGCTCTGTACTCAGGGATTACTCCTGGCAGTGCTGAGGGGACCATATGGGGTTTCAGGGATCTAATCTGGGCCAGTTGTGTGCAAGGCAAGTGCTTTACCTGCTGTACTATCTCTCCAGCCTTAAGTATGTCTTTTAAAAGTCTTTTTTAAATACCTGAAGAAGTTTAAACAATGAAAAGGTTTTTATTCGTTAAGGGTAAATTCTTAGGAAGAACTTTATTACCATGAGAATCACTAAATTTCTCAAGACTCATCCTCCATTATCAAGTCCCCTGCAGTCACATGTACCTTTGAGGTCTAGTTCAAAAGTCCTTACTGAACCACATATTCAAATGGAGAAAAATAAATAGAAGCAGTTGTAGTTGAAATTAGAAAAAAAGGATTTTTCTATCAGCAATTGGATCAGGTGACAATAATTCATTTAACTAATCACTCACTGAATTTAATCACTTTTAGTTAATGAAGTATTATTCTAAGTATAAGTCTTAAAGCCATGGATGGACCAGGCAAAGAGACAACTAGGAAACACCCAACAAAAGAATGCCCAGGGAAATTACATGCTCAAACTGTGAGTCTAACTTTTGAAAGCTCTTCAGAAATATAAGCAGCAAACTGAGGCAAAGTAACAAAAAAACCTTTGATGCCTGCTGCCAAGGTTTTTCAAAGATAGATCCAGAGGCCACTGGCACCGATATCTACTGGGGACCCTCTTAAAATGTACCAAACAAGAAATAGGAGGCAGCCAAAATTCAGAATGATTGGTTCTTATCAGGTCTAAGCCAAAAACTGACATTTAAGAAATCTACAATGCTAAACAGCATTTTATATGATCCCCAAACACAACTAATGGGTAACAATCACTAACCTGGGGCTAAGCAATATACTACAATGAATAAAGGCATTTTCTTGCCTTGTATGCAGTCAACCCAAGTTCGATCTCTAGCATCCCAAACGGTTCCCTGAGCTCTGCCAGAAGCAGTCCCTAAGCAGAGTCAGGAGTAAGTCCTGAGAACTGCTGCGTGTGGCACAAAAGAAAATAAATAAAAATAAACAAAAAGAATAGCTTATCTAATAACAACATATTTTAGAATGCTTATGTGTATATGTGAATGTATTTGCAGGGCACATCCAGCAATGTTCAGGGCTTACTCCTGGCTCTGGCATTCAGGAATCAATTCTGGGGCTCAGGGGATTGAATGTGGCTCTGGAGCTCAAACCTGAGTTGGGCTTCTGTAAGGCAAGCACTCTACTCACTGTATTATCACTCCAGTCCAATAATCCAAGAATTTTACACAGTATTTCTTACTAGAGACTACTTAAAAATATTCTGCTTCATTAATAGTTTATTAATAGATTTTTTTGTGGATGGGTAGATGACTCTCAAAGGGCTTATGGGCAGGATCCCAGTTGAACCCTCCGTACCAGGGTCCACCAAGCACTTCTGGATATGAAAAAATAAAGAAATAGACTTTTCTAATGATTAAAAAGATGGCTGGGGAATGGGGAATGTGATTAGGTGGCAGTCTCCCAGGGCCCTCCCCGGCCACCACCACCAAAAACAGATGGACATTATATGAGCAAACAGCTGAATTTATCCATTTGATGAAACATTCTTTTTAAAAAAGATGTTTTGCTGTTTCCTAGACAGCTATGAAAAACAGATCTGTAACTGATATCAGGTAATAAAGGGAGATGCCTGGGTGCTGATTTTCCCAGGGCATGTTCTTTTTACTTGAGTCAGTAATAATACTACAATATTATTTTTCCTATTCACTCACAAGTGCAAATATGGAAATATGTAAATAAATTCAAAATGCCAATTACTTTCTATAGGGGTACATAAACCCATATAAAAGTTCCTTTGGTTATTAATGATATGATTATTGACAGCTAATATACTCAAAAATGTCACAAACATATTTTTTTCAAACAAAAAGACATGTATATTCCAGTACAGGAACATGAATTTGCAAGCCTCAAGGGAGTCTTTTCTTATCCGTGATGAAAAACCATAAGAAGGTCTAATGGAATGACTAATAAGCCTTTGGGCATGATTCAGGCTTGAGATTAAGTTTGATCTTAATCTTAATCTTAGCTTGCCCAAGCAAATATCTTAAAACTTTTCAAGATTTGCTTCTCAGTAAAACTGGAGCAATAGTTGGGCCTTTCTCTGATTTGTTATAAGGGTTAAATGAGAAAATACTTAAGAAAATGCAACCGTGGCACAAAGTAGGAATTCAAGAAATTTTAACTATTAGAACTTCCTGGAGCAGATCAGTAAGCAGTTAGGAAAATACATGGAAGGATAACCAGGAAAAACAATTTATGTAATAAGAGATTGTAAATGCAACCACATCACAACTTTAGCTTACTTTATAGTGTATTAGTCCCATGATGAGAAATAATTTCACATGATATTCCATATAGCAAACAATGTACTTTCTCTGTCTCTCTTTGCTGTAGCATCCTAAATTTCTCGTATATTTACAATAAGGTACTTGAAAAGCACAATGAAACATAAAAATGTAAGTCAAGCTGAAAAGATCAGGGCCAGAGTGATAGTACAGCAGGTTGGGCACTTGCCTTGAATGCAACTGAGCCAGGTTCAATCCCCAACATCCCATATGGTCCCCAAGCACTGTCAGGAGTGATCCCTGAGCATAGACCCAGAAATAATCCCTGGGCACTACCAAATGTGACCCCAAAATAAGCAAAACAACAACAACAAAACAACAACAACAAAAAGCTGAAAAGGCCAAATAGAAAATCAGCTGCCAAGGGGCTTGGATAGTACAATGGGTAGAGTACTTGCCTTGCACACAGATGAACCAGTTTGATCCCTGGCATCCCATGTGGTCCCCAGAGCCCACCAGGGGGGAATCCCGGAACACAGGGCCAGGAGTAAATCCTGAGCAACTCCGGAAAAACCAAAGTAAAAATAATGGGGGGAGGAGGGGAAGGTAAATCAGTTGCCAAGTACAAATGCAGAAAGACCATTGAATGCATTCTTAATATGCTAAATAGTTTTAAGTTCAGTAATCTCCACTTTGGAGATTTCTTTTTGAGCATTTCAGATTAAATTTCATATGTTTACATCATGGCAATCATGAAAACCTGGGAAGAGAGTTAACTCCCAATGACTTTTTTTTAAGTTCTCCATCCCAACTTTACCATGTGGGCCATAGGAGTTTCCCATGTTGTATGCTGTCCCATCTGGGTCATAATGAGGATGTGCAGTTGCTCCATTCACAGCAATAAATTTACTCCACTCCACCTGATAATTTAAGACCATCAAAAACTTTTAAACATTACCTGGGTAGATCTCTATTTGGATACATAATCAATGAGTCTATGTCAAATATTTTTGTAAGAGAATGAAAACTACTGTTCAAGTCTTCTAAGAAAGAAAAAATCATTTTTCCTGCCAAAGAGAAAAAAAAACCTAGGGAGAGGCTGGTGGTAAAGTAACTGCCCTGCAAGCATGAGACATTGCGTTTGATCCCTAATGCTGTCCACATGTGCCCAGTGCAGTCCTGCAATTCTGCTGCCTAGGTCCCCCAGCATCCAAGAATGTGTCATCAGCATAACACTGCAAACAGGTGTGTGCATACACTGCAAATAAAGGTGTAAGTGTCCTCCCACCCCCAGCAAGCACTGTAGCTGAAGACGTATAAGCATTGCAGCCAGAAGTGCAAATCCTGGCAAGCACTACAATAGAATGTCTATGAGCACCACAACAAAAGAAATGTATCCCTGGTGAGCACATGTGCAAGCACAACAAAGCACAACACACCAAGCAAGCACTGTAATTAGTGGGTAAGCACCACGACCCAAATATACAAACACCAAAATCAGGTTTGTGAGTGTCATGCTCCCCTGACCACTACCCCAATCAGTCACTGCCACAACAGCAGAACAAAGGGCAGGAAGGGGGGAAAGGAGGCCGAGACCTAGATCAGGGGTTAAGACTCACGTTCCTTGCATGTGTGGCTGACCTTTATTCTATCTCCAGCAGTACATGGTCCCCAGAGCATCACTGGGTTCAGCCCTAGAAGTTCCCAAGCATCATTGAAAGTGGCCCCCTGAGAACTGCCAGGGTAATCCTTGGTACCACAGCACCCAAATATCCCTTATAGACTCTGCTCCTTGAATGGAACCATCAATTCAGTTGGTCAAGAATTGCCAGGAGTAGTATCTGGTCTCCTGAACTTGGGAGATACTCCCTCCCATAAATAAAATTTAAAATAATAATAATAATAATAATCATGGGGGCAAAGAAATAGTACAGAGGGTAAGGCTTCCACATGGCCTATCTGCATTTGATCCCTGACACCCCATATGTTTCCCCAAATACTTCCAAGAGTGATCCCTGGGTAGAATGACAAGAGTAAGTCCTGAGCACTGCCAAATGTGGCCCAAAAACAAAACAAAAAAGAAAGTAAAGAAGAAACAATCAAATGACTTATACCAGACAACAATGAAAGAAATAAAAACCTTAAATGATTTGTTTAAGTCATAGGAAAGTTCAAAAAAATGTAAATGAATCATCACCATATTTGGTCCTCCAAACACCATCAGGAGTGACCCCTTAGCACAGGGCCAGGGACAGTCCCTAAGCCCTCCCAGGTGTGGCCCCAAAACTCAAAATAACAACAATAATTGATAACTAAAATTAAAGATGAGAGAGATAGTTCAAAAAATGGAGCATATTATTTGTATCCGGGAATCCTAGGTTTGATCCTGGACACATGATTTCCCAAGTACCATCATGAATGGCCCCAAATATATGCAATAAATTAAAAATATACAATAGACTCTGACCTGAAATTCTATATTTTTTGTTTGGTTTAGGGGCCACATCCTCTAATGCTCAGGGATTACTCCTGGTTCTGCAACAGCAGTCACTCTTGACATAGTCAGGTCAGCCACATGCAAGGCAAGCACCTTACACACTTTTCTATCACTTTAGCCCCTGAAATTTTATTTCTTTTAAAAAATAATGTGCTGGGGCTGGAGCGATAGCACAGCAGGTAGTGCATTTGCCTTGTACGCGGCCGACCCGGGTTCAAATCCCAGCATCCCCTATGGTCCCCTGAGCATCACCAGGAGTAATTTCTGAGTGCATGAGCCAGGAGTTACCCCTGAGCATCGCCAGGTGTGACCCAAAAAGCAAAAATAAATAAATAAATAAATAAATAAATAAATAAATAAATAATGTGCTAAATATAAAGAGCACAGGGCTAGAGAATTTCCAGTCCATTTCTGCAGTTAAGAGAACATGAAGTGGTCAAAATAAATCTTCTTTAACATAGCCTTCAGATATCAGGACTAAGGAAGAAATCTAGAATTATATTTAAGAAAACCAACCACACTGGCCTTTCTAAGCAGGGTGGACATACAAGCTGACTCAGTAACTTTGTTCTTGTTTAGCTAAGCCTCCAACTTCTTCAGATATTACTCTCCTCAAAGGCATTTAAAATAGAACAGGATTTTAGGGTCTATTTTATTCATTTTTTTAACGATATTTTACCTTTTCAGTTCTTTCCAGGGTTTCGATGTCTACTTTATTCATAAAGTTGGTCTCAGTACTAACATAGTAATCACCTTTGTAATGCACATAGTTAACACTGGTGTTGTCAGTTATTGCTGAAACAAAAAACTAGAGTTATTAAAACATTACAACTTAGTGTAGCAGGCCTGAAGCACTCAGAGAAAGAAATATATTTAAACATTCTCTTGTACAATAAAAGTAAAACAAAACTCTATTTCAGGAGTTTTATATAAATAATTATCACTGCCACTACAAATTTGGGGCACATTAAAATTGCTTACCAGGCATCTCAAACTTTGACACAAAACGTTCAAAAATATTCTTGCATGGATCAGGGACAGCAAGTGTGCCAAATTCTGAGATCACAATTCGATTGTGTGCACTGTTGGCTTTAAATGTATCGCTCTGGAGGAATTTACTTCTATATGTCACTGTGCCCTTCCCCAGCCTAAACTGATGAAGCAGAGCCATTCCATCAAACCAGTGATTATACCTTTGAATGGAATAAAAAAGAAAACAACAAATATTAATAAGAAAAACCATGGGATCAAAATAAAAGACATCAGATATAGTTACCTCATCCTGTGTTTATCTTTATTATGCTTGGCAGATGTATTTCTCACAAATTGAGGATATGTGGTAAGCCTACTTTTGAGCAAGTCTACTAGCACCATTTTTTTCCTAAAAGCTCACTTCAAGTTTCTGCATCAAATTTTTATAATCCTCACTATATTTAATTTTTTCTATTATATATATATATGTTATGGTGATCTGCAATAAATGTCACTATTGTAACTGCTTTGTGATACTATGTACTGAACCCATATAAGATGGTGAATTTAACTGATAAAAAGGTGTGTTCTGAATGTGCCGTCATTTCTCTATCTTTCCTTGGGCCTCCCTAACCCCTATAAAACCATAATACTGAAATTAGGCCAATTTATAACATTATAATTTTAAAGTGTTCATTGAAAGGAATGGTAGTATATCTAACATTAAAGATCTAGAAATGATTACATTTAGTGAGGAAGGCAGTACAAAAGTTAATTAAGCCTCTTGGGTCAACAGTGAGCCAGGTTATGATAGCAAACATAAAGTTCTTGAAAAACAGAAGCTCCTCCTGAGAAGATAACAATAAGAAAGTGAAACAGCCTTACTGCTGGTGCATAGAAAGTTTTAGTGGCCTGGATAGAAGATCAAACCAGACACAATATTGCCTTAAGCCAAACTAATATTCAGAGCAAGGCCCTACCTCTCTGCAGTTCTATGAAGTCAAAAGAAGGAAGAAAGTTTTAAGCTAATAGAAGTCTCAGGAAAGAAACTGTCTCCTTAATGTCAAAGAAAAGGTGAAGAAGAAAATAAAGGGGAAAAAAAGAATAGGTAAAATAGCAAGTCTGATGGAGAAGCTGCAGCAAGTTATCCTAAAGATGTAGCTGAGATTTTTTAAAGTATACACTAAACAAGAGGGTTTCTTGAACACAGAAATTCCACTGTTGAGATTTTCTACTTAGAAAAAAAAGACTTTACTGTTGATTGACCTGGTCATTCAAGAGCGCTAGTGGAGATGTGTAAGATATAATACCACTTCTGTACCTAATACAATATCCATTCTGCAGTCAACAGATCCAGAGTAATTTTGGCCTTCAAGTCTCAATTTAAGAAATGAATTTCTGGCACCTTCTCCACCTTGGAGATTCACCAGCAACTCAATTTAAAATGTGTAATTCTATATAATCTCCCAGGGCAGCTGGGGGAGGCCCTGACAGCTCTCCCCCTTGCCGTCCGGGGTTCTAGTGGTCTCAGGCCGCTGACCTAGCCAGAGCAGCAAACGGAAGAGGAAATGAGGGCCAAGCCAGTTGGTTGATCAGTTGCCGTTTATTCCATTCTCCCCATGCACCTGTTCCAGTCACTCTGAGCCCCCTATTCTAGTCTCACACTGCCCCTCATTCCCATCTCCTCCTGTCTCTCCTACTCGTCTCTTTGCTCTATATTTTGCTCCGTGGTCTGTCTCCCAACAACTCCAACTCTCTTCTCGTCTCTCCCCAACTGGTCTCTCTCCCCTAGCACTCTGGGCCAGTAGCAAAATCAACATAAGAAAGCCCTTCCTGACTGCCCATCAGGCTCAAGGGCAGAAACACATCCAGGGGTGTTCTTCTCCTTAGTCCAATTAACTTGATTAACATCTTAATTAACATCTTAATATTAGTTATTTTTGTATGGACACAATAAAAGATACATTGAGGCTTGCAGGGCAGCTCTCCTGGGAGTATCTTGCCACAGACTCAGACTACAGTGCTCAGGCCAGATTAATCATTCCTAACCCTAACAGGGTCCAAATCTAGTTATTACTTTTTGGATCATGACAGAATTTTCCCATGACCATGCTCTTAACTTATAGTTAAGCATTATGGCACTTTGATCAGGCCCATCTTGATGCCAGGGTAGCACATAGCTCACCGTTTGCCCTGGGTCCATCCAGTCCTTTGTTGGGACCTTGCTTTTGGGGGTACTAGAAAGTTAGGGCAACTGAGGCTTAAGTCAAGAGAACAGATGCCCCGGAGGTACATAACATTGAGTCTATTAACTCCCAAGTTACAAAAGCATAGCATTAACTGTCTTCTTGTGCCCATACAAAAAGAACACTGTTCTGAATTAACTATGCGAAGGACTTAAGAAGAAGAGAAAAACAATTACAAGTCAAAAGAACACAAGGAAAGAAGTTACAAATAAATACAGAGGAATGGGAGCATTCCTGTGATGGGAGTGATGGGAGTAACCCAATAAACCTAAGCTTTCTGCAACAAGGCAGAAAAGACAAACCAAAGTTATCCTACACAATTCATTTCTTTTAATTTATGGTGCATTTTCTATCTTGGAAATTCAGCTACAAAACATAATGGTCATTAAGATTTCACAGAAATATAGGCTAAATGGCTTTTAATTTATTTTTGGTTTAGGGGCCATATTTGGTAGTGTTCAGGGCTTACTTCTGACTCTGTGCTCAGGGATTACTCCTGGTGGGGAACAGGAGACTATACAATGTGCAGGGATTGAAATAGGGTTGTTGTTTGCAAGACAAATGCCTTACCCATGGTACTTTCTCACTAGCCCCTTAAAAAGACCTTTGGTAGTGTGAACTTTTTTCAATCTGGGGCAATGGGTCAGGGATGTAGCTCAAATTATACAGCACATGCTGTGCACTGACAAGACCCTGGTTTTGACCCCTTGGATGACCCTACAAGAATGAAATAAAATAAAACCAAGAGAAAAATTATATACATATCACTGTAATTATTTAAGATAGATCTAAAGAAATGGTGGGAGATTAGCCGTAAAGACTTCAAGGTGCCAAGAGAAGCTGAGGTACATGAACGTCCCTTTAACCTCTTCTGCATTTCAAAAAGATTTTTGTTTTGGTTCTGGTTTTTGATCCACACCTGGCAATATGTAGGAATTACTCCTGGCTCTGCACTTAGGAATCACTAGTGGCAGGCTCAGGGGACCATATGTGATGGCAGGGATCAAACCTGGGTGCAAGCAAGCACCCTATCTGCTGTACTATTTCTCCAGTCCCTCAAAAAAAGCTTTATACAGGTTAAAAACTTCAAAATAAAAAATAATATTCTAATATTTAAAATTTTTAAACCAAAGCAGAGCTCATCCTTATCATAATGGTTCTTCATGTCTTTAGCAGACACACAAGAGAAACAATACACTGATTAGTTTTTTTCATTTACTTATAAGTATGTATTGATTGCTATTTAAGTGCAAGGCACTTTCTTAGCTATTGGACATATGAAGTGAGCAACAGAGTCTCTGCCTTCATAATCTCCCATTCTAATGGAGGATAATAGCTACTTACACAAATAACCATACAAACAAAATAACTACGTGCTGATGGTGCTGTGCAGAGAACTGAAATAACATTTTCTTTGTGAGACCAGGGAAAATTAAAAAGTACAGCCTTTGAGCTAATATTTGAATGATAAGAATCCAACTTAGAAAATGATGAAAGCTATGGCAAAACTCCTGAGACAAAATACATGTGCTGAATGGAGGACCTGAAAGAGTCACTGTGTCTGGAGAGTACTGAGCAGGGAGTGGCATGAGGTGAAGACATTGCTCCTTCCTTCAGGAACTTGTGGTGAAACAAAATTCAGTAGTCACAGATCTAGTTCTTGACACTTCTCTCTTGCCAAAAACCTCCAGAGAACTTTGAATTCTTAATAAAATGCAAAAGAGCAAAAGTTAGGACTTTTGAAAATGAATTATACCACCTTTTTTTCCATTTACAATTTCCTTTGTAATAGTGATTGAATTGGCAATGCTTGCCTCAGAGAGCAAGTATTAATGCATATTCTGTAGACTAACCAATGTCAAGAAATTGAAGCTATTCTAAAAAATCAAGGTTGAGGGGGCCGGAGCGATAGCACAGCGGGTAGGGCGTTTGCACGCGGCCGACCCGGGTTCGATCCCCGGCATCCCATATGGTCCCCCAAGCACTGCCAGGAGTAATTCCTAGTAATTCCTGAGTGGAAAGCCAGGAGTAACCCCTGAGCATCGCTGGGTGTGACTCAAAAAGCAAAATAAATAAATAGATAGATAAAAAGAAAAAATCAAAGTTGAGATCATTCAACAGACTGGAGTGCATGTTCTACAACAGGCCCAGGTTCAACCCCTGGCAACATGATCCTCCAAGCACAGAGCTGAGAGAAACCTCTAAATACCACTGAGTCTGACCAAACTCTCCCTCAAAAACAAAACAAAAAACCCAAGGCTTACTTATCCTTCCCAAACTCAAATTTTCCAGGTCCAACTCGAAGTAAAGAGCCATTGAGCCACTGAGGAAAATGTCCTTGTACTTGAGCCATGATAAACTGTGGAGTCTCCTCCACTGTAGTGAACAGTGGTGCGATACACGGAAGGTTCCTCTGCTTACTGACGATGATTCCTTTCTGAGGGGTATTTTCCAGGAATTTCCATAAAACTGTGAAAAGGAAACCAAAAGCATATAGATTCTAAATTAAATTATGTTGTGACAACAGGCCTGAAGTTAAAGTTCAAAAGTCCCAAGAAGTAAAATTATGATGTATTAAGAAGCTGAAAACTTAACTTACCTCATATTTATTTTGTGCTCACGAGGCAGTAATTTTAACACAAATAAGAGGTGGTTAGATATATAATTGATTAACTACTATACAATACTATAATTAGCAATTTGCACCTAGTTTTGAGAGTCTATGTGATATGGAAAATATACTGTGCAAATTTATTGTTCTGAGTTATAAGTGAAAAGTATATTAGTAGATGCTTTTGTTTCTCAGACTTTTCAGACTATTCGTTGTAGAAACTATAAGTGATAGCAAATCAGAAGTTAAAAACACCCATCTTCATCTTATTTAAGACAATTATCAGGATCTGTTTGTATATTCTTTATACATAACTAGTATTTAAGTATGTGTTTATACAAGCTACATACAACCTACTTTGTGAATTGTCTTTTAAATTTTACTACAGAAATATTTTTATATAATGTTTTTAGTACAGACACTGATATTTGAAAATTAATATTTTAATACTGTTCCTTTTAGCATGGAGTTTCAGGAAAAATGACATTACATGTAAATATATATATGTGTATATATATTTATACATACACATGGGAGAGCCTGGCAAACTCCCTGTGGCATATTCATATGCCAGAACCAGTAACAATGACGGGTCTCATTCCCCTGACCCTGAAAGAGCCTCCAATACAGCACCTTTGGGAAGGACGAGTAAAGAGAGGCTTCTGAAATCTCAGGGCTAGGACGAATGGAGACGTTACTGAGACCACTCGAAAAAATCGATGATCAATGGGATGATGATGATGATGAACTACTATACATAAAATAGTTGTTTCATAAAACTTTAATAGTATTATAGAAGTCTAAACAAGAAAATCTAACAAAGAGGAAAAAAAGAAAAATTAACAAAGATGTTATTCTCTAAAGGAACATTTTATTCTTTCAACAAAATATTTTATACTATGCTATTTAAAATGTTTCAAAAAATTAGTTTAGATAGTCCAGAAGAACAGCCAAATGGCCTAGAATGCCAGTCTTGTAAGCATGCGGTCACAAGTTCAATTCCTGGTATCACCACATGTGTAAGATACAATACTGGCATCTTTGCTGTTTGAGCCTAGTAGCTCTACAATGATCCCTAATTTCTTCCTCAAATTATTCTAACCACACTATAGCCAGATGTGTGTGAGCACCACAACTAAAGGGGTATAACCATGGCAACAACAACAGAATGCAAGCACCATGAATAGAATAACTCACCCTGATGAACACACATGAGCACTACATTAACTTATCCCTGAAATAACTACAACTGTAATGTGTATGAGCACAACTAAAGAGTGTGATCCCAGTGAGCACATTTGAAAGCACCCTAACTAAAGGACTTCAATGCTAGTTGAGTACCACAGTAAAGTGTATGAGCATAACTGAAAGTTCAAGCATTACATAAGTGATGTATATGTGTGACTCAAGGGCACTGCAAAAACAGCAACAATGATGGGAGGGGGCATGCTCTTAAAAAAATCAGTCTAAAGCATAAGAAAATATATGGAATAACTCAAACTCAACTGTTCTGATTTTTCAGGTAAAACTCTCCTTCACCCCGAATGTCCTTCACACTAATTAAAAACGAAGAAAATTCTACCTATTGTTCAAAATCTATCTGAAACAATATTCTTCCATCAATAGGAAGCATAATATAATATCAAGAGTATATGCCAAGACTCTATCTCCAGAATGCTTCTGATGTGTCTGTTCAAATTTACAACAGTATAAAAAAGAGGATACTTTGAAAACTTAAGAAATAACCTGTTTATCTTACTCTATACTTTTATTAATATTATACATATTAGACCAGAGAGATAGTTCACTCTGGTGATGGGATTGGTGTTGGAACACTGAATGCCCATAACAACTATATTATGAACCACTATATATATGTAAACCAGTGTTTAAAAATTAAAATAAAAATTAAAACTACCCTAAAGTTACACGTATTTATTATTTTATGACATTAAATATATTTATCTTACTCTCATCTACTCAAATTCCCTGGGAGTTGCTGTAGAGTACACACCTCAACTGCTATGTGAAAGATGCTGCTTTCATCGTTGGCATAAATAATAAATAATAAATTGGGGACTCACCTGTATAGATTCATGAATTAAAACCTTATGTTTTAGGAAATATTTACATCTATTTAATTAATATTATATAAAACTAGCACCAACTTTAAATAAAATATACATGGACAGGAAATGTGGCTCAAAGTAAAGTGCATGCCTTGCAAATAAGAGACCTGGATTCCACCACTAGCATCATAAATATAGAGAAATGTGGTTCAGGGATGTAGATCAGCAGTAAAGCCCCTGCCTTGCATGCATGAAGCCCTGGATTTGATCCCCAGCATAAAATAAATACTTGCACTGTAAAACCAAATAATATACATACAGAAATGCTGTTTTCCTGACAAGTAAACAAATACTGTCTTCAGCCTCAGCTCTGCAGTGTTGCTATCTGGCTCTGCTCAAGAGGGAACAGTTTAGAATCCCTCAATATTTATTCTCAGGCAAAGTGGCACAGAATTCTAAGTTATTAGTGATAAGAAGAGAAATGTAAGGGAAACAAATGGGCAAATCCCCTACCTGTGATCCGGTGTACTATCACAGAAAGGAAACCCAGAGCAATAGTAGGAATATTGCTGGCAAAATAAAGAAAAACTTGAAAAAACATTTTTCATTTTAAATTCCAGAGGAGCAAAGTCTATACTCAAAGTCTTCACACTTGCTGGGATCTGTATCAACCGCTATTTGGTAAACACTAACGGAACTTCCTGGGCAGGCTCAGTGACAGAATAAACGGTGATTGGAGGTGAGAGGTGAAAGGGGAGGAACTTCAAAATACCTCCAATCTCTCAGTCTCCTTTTTCATGACAAATATTCTAATAGCCTACGTGCAAAACAAAACTATTGGAATACTAGAACTGGACTACCAGTAGTTGTCTCCCTTCCCATATGTTTCGCTGAATGTCCTCACTTTCCAGTTGATCCACTGCATCAATTTCATTAAGCCATTCCACTCCTCTGATTCAGCTCTTACAAAATCCAAATTTAATCTGCCAACAAGAAATTCTGCAATCTGACCGCATCCTTTCATCCACTGCTCATGTTTTATACTCATTTCATTTACAAAGCACTTTCTTAGCAAGCCGAGTACGACTCTGAAAGCGTGAACTTAAAAAAAAAAATTGTAATCGGAGACATTTCATTTTGGAATTGCTTGCATTCCCACTGAGTGTGTGCTAATTCCTTTCTTTCACTTCATGTGGCTCTTTCCTCTCCAGAGAAGCCCACATTCTCTCTTGAATATATTACCAGTTTTTCTTTCTTCCCTTTTAACTATTATTCATCATTTCTAAAAGAGATGTAATCATAACCATCTCATTATTAAACATTTTGAACACCAACATCATCAAATACTGTGCTACAAATTAAGGGTATCAAAACAAGATTCAGTTTTGCTCTCCATTTTTTTTAATTAAGGAATAATTGACATATACTAGTTTAAGGAAGTCTCTAGCAATTTAGATGGTATGCTACTTCCATACTTTGTGAATTCTCAACCAATAAAATGACAAATGTGTTTCTGTTCTTCTGTGCCTTTGAAAAAAACTTCCATCTGAAATATCCTTCCTCTTTCAAAAACATACATTTCAAAATAGAAATGACTATTTCCCACTCCTGACTTCTAGTAACTTCCACATGGAGTTACCAGTATTATCAAGAGATCTTTGGATCTTTAAATAGAATGTCTTTTTAGCAAAGACATGCGAGTTTCTTTCAAGGAAAGAGTGGTTAAAATCATCAGAAAGGATAATAAAGTGTATTAAAAAGTTTGCTTTTCCCACAGTACCTACTCCACTCCAGTATTATATACAAAAAATGTTCAATATATTTTTTTACTTTCAGTGAAAAAAAATTACAAGCTTGTGAAATTTTTTTAGAAGAAAATATATCAGACATGTAAATTAAAAGACACTGGAATTCTTGTAATAGTGTAACTCCAGTTGTGAGTTATTTTCTATGGATAGTACCAAAAACCGTAAAAAGAATTTTAAAATGTCTTGATTAGGCTTTCAAAAACTTTCATATTAGGAGTTCTAGCTGTTCTGACCAGTAAATACGTTGTGACTCAAATCAGCTGTTTACAATAAAATAAAATGACTATATCGATTCTCTGACCTAACTCAAGGAACTGTATGCTAGAACATGGTGACGCCATCAAAACATACTATTATACAATCCAGCATGAAATAATCTGTTAATCTTATCTTTTACACTTATGTTAAAGAAATGTTTCTTTTATAAAATTCAGAAATGCTTGTATTTTATAAAAAAGAAGAGTATTTTTGAATGGTGATAGAATCAATAGTTACATTTATAACAGCTCTGTATTAAATATAATTTTGTAGAGTAACAGAATGAAACAAAGTCAAGGTGGGATATCACATCAACTGAAACAGTCTTCTAGCTTCATTTAGTGTTATAAATTCTATTTCTAATAGTTACTTCCTGGGTCCCTATCCTGGGTCTTACTTCCTCTACAAATAAAATTTTTTACACTAAATAACAGATTAAGTAAATATTTTAATATTATGCTTTCATGTGTATGAGTGTTTTTTATGTGGTTTATAGCCTTTAAAAGAGTAATTTGGAGAAAATAAAATAGTAATTTGGGATTAGAGAGATAGTAGAGCAGGTAAGGTGCTACCTTGTACACAATCAACCTTAGTTCTATTCCCAGTACAATATATGGTCCCCTATATGATCCAAGTGTAGAGCCAGGCGGAAACCCTGAGGACAGCCAGGTGTGACCCCAAGAGAAAAATAATGAAAAATTTAGGGGGCAGAGCAATAGCACAGCAGGCAAGGCATTTGTCTTGCACACACTCAGTCCGGGTTCAATTGCTGGCACCCCATCTAGTCCCCAAAACCCAGCCAGGAGTAAACCCTGAGCACTGAGCACTGTTCTGGCCCCCAGAACAAAAAGAGATAAAAATTTTTAAATAGCAATTTGATGAAATGAGATCTAAAATTTACAAGGCAACAAAGTAAACACACTATTCATCTATGAACACCCATGTGCTATTTACAAACATGCCCAATATGTGGTTACAAAAACATACATGATAAAAAATTTATATACTAAGTGATGTGATTTTAATCTAATTATTTTTATATTAAACATTGGAAGTTTTTCAAATAATAGTACTTACATCACAAGAAGTTTCTCAGTTAGATGAACATTAGACATCCCAAAGCCCAAGTTCAAATTGTGATTTATAATAGGATTGTAACGATTCACCAACTCTGCCTACTCTTAACCCAATTTCTTTACGTTTAGGCCATTAAACTTTGTCCTATAGCAAACTACTGTTAAGGCTTCCAAATATAACTAATTGCACTATTTATATGAATGATGTATGAAAAAGCCAGCTCATGTAAGGTTGTGATTAGTAATTTCCGGGTTTTATTTTATCGCCTTTACCACAAGAAATTGCAGGATCAGGGGAGTGATTAGGGTGCACGCTTGTCATGTACCTACCCTAAGTTCAACCCCTGGAATACTGTCCAATGAACATCACCAGGTACAGTCCTGCAAGATCCTACACAACACCTAAGTAACCTCTGGCACTGCAGGGCCTTGAGCAGTATCCCATCCTCGAGCACTTGTATTGAACTACTGGCCTGGTTGGCCAGTGGTAACCCCCAAACCTTCTGAGACCTGTGTGGGAGGCTAGCCCCCGCAAAAGTAACGGTATACCAAGATTTTTTTATTGTTCATGTATAACAATTAATAGTGAATATGGTAATAGTATTTTATGGCAATATCAAGTGGCAATATTAAATATCATCATGCACTTGTAGCACTGTCACACTGTCGTCATTGCATTGTTGTTCGATTTTCTTGAGCGGGCACCAATAACGTCTCCATTGTGAGATTTGTTCTTGCTGTTTTTGGCATATCGAATATGCCATGAGTAGCTTGCCAGGCTCTGCCGTGTGGGCAGGATACTCTTGGTAGCTTGCCAGGCTCTCTAAGAGGGACGCAGGAATTGAACCCTGGTAGGCCACATACAAGGCAAACGCCCTACTCCCTGTGCTATAGCTCCATAGTACACAGTAATATTACATAATGAGAAAAGAACAAGTTACCTTTAAGGTTTTGACTTTTTTATACAGCACTAAGCCAGAAAAAACATTTTAAAACAATCTCCAAAACTATCTGCAATTTAAACAATATTCTATAAGAAAAAGTGTGACATTGTTCAATATTATCACATTAACCCGTTAGGTCCCCTTTTAGAGATTGAAGACTATCAGGCTTAAGGAAAAGAATCTATATATAATTTAAGTAATTCATGCCTTTACAAAATGTGCTAAGTATTTAAACCTCAAAAGAAAAGCTACATATTTCATATTAATATCCTAAAGTCTCTTTAAAATATAGAAAATAAACTCAAGAATTTCCCTTTCTGTGTTTAAGATATACATCTTAATAACTAGAGAGCTTTCAATCATAAATGACATACTTTAATTACAATAATGGGCTTAAATTCTCAGTTCAAGTACAGTTTGATCTTTGCAGTGTATTTGCAATTACTGTAAACTTCTGTTTCAGGAACTCTCTTTTTTGTATTAGAAAGTTTTCAAGAACATTGGCTTCTTTGAAGAGTCCATCTATCTCGTCAATATAAGCTGCATCTACTGCTGCTCTCTCACTGATGGAGGAAAAAAAAAGTTTAACATAGTTATAACCTCTAAAACATCTTAATAATGGTGCTCTCCCGGGGGCACCTCAGAGGAGGACAGGTTGAGTTTCCCTCCCTACCCCAAGCAGAAGCCCAGCAGCCAAAAACCTCTAGACCCAAACCGCCTCCATACTCAAGGTCACTCTCCACACGCTCAGACGAGCCTCACCCAAGAGGGAACCGGAAGAAAAATCAAAGTATGCAGGAACCCATGACTGAGATCTCCAATTCAGCTTGGATCGGGACTGGGCCTCCTCCCCCAGCTCCCCAGTTCTCCAGGTAGCTTGGCAGTCACACCTACAAACTGCCCCCGGCACCACGCAATCTCATCAATAGCCAAGACCCAGAGACCTCTTATACTCTAGCCCACTTACATACCAAAAGTAACACAAATTTGTTTGGTTTTAACATACTTGCTTGTATTCTATTATATATGGGCTTAAATAGCTCAGAATGAAATATAACAACCTTCACACACTTCCCTCCTATTGTGGTGGGAAGGTGCTTGGTGGTGGGACCAGTGTTTGAATATTATCTGTAATGAACTATTGTGAACTACTTTTATGAAAATAAAATATATAAAAATTGCAAAAAATAATAGTGCTCTTTATTATGCTTATGAGGTAAATATTTCATTTAAATGACTGTGCATAAGAAAGCTTTATTAATTTATACCATTCAGTACAAATTAAATTTGCTTCACAAATATTTTAAATATGCAGTCTCCTCATACAACAGAAAGTGTATCTTGAATTAATTTTAACTTTAAACTATATATGTTACATTTTATGTATATATGTATACATTTTATACATGTATATATACATATGTATATATACAAATGTATATATACAAATGTATATTTGTATATATACATACATAAGCATATGTATATGTACACATGTATATATGTACATTTTATGTATATATATCTGTATATATACAGATATATATATAAAGCCCTATCAAATAAAATCATCATTCAGTAATTTTTGGTTTTGGGGCCACACCCAGTAGTGCTCAGGGCTTACTCCTCTCTCTGTGCTCTGAGATTACTCCTGTCAGGGATCAGGGACCATATGGGGCGCCAGAGCAATAGTACCACAGGTAGGGTGCTTGCTTTGCATGTGGCTGGCCCAAGTTTTATTCCCAATATCCAATATGATCCCCAGAGCACCACCATGAGTGATTCCTGAGTACAGAGTCTGGAGTAAACCCTGAGCACCATCAAATGTGCCTGCCACCCCCACCCAACAAAAACAACAATAAGGACTATATGTGGTGCTGGGGGATCAAATCTGTGTCAACCGCATGCAAAGAAAGCACCCTACCTACTGTACTATCATTCTAGTCCCAATCCAGTAATTTTCAAATACCTTATAAAACAATAATCTCAGGTAAATAAAATATTAATTTCAGTCTTCATATTTAAACACTTATATAAACCTATTTACTAAATTTGAATTATCTAATTTCACTCTTATTAAACTCACCAAATCCATTTTCTCAAGTTTTTGCATTAAACTTTAAAAATTACATCATCTAGGGGCCGGAGCGATAGCACAGCGGGTAGGGCGTTTGCCTTGCACGCGGCCGACCCGGGTTCGATCCCCGGCATCCCATATGGTCCCCCAAGCTCTGCCAGGAGTAATTCCTGAGTGCAAAGCCAGGAGTAACCCCTGAGCATCCGCAAAGCCAGGAGTAACCCCTGAGCATCCGCAAAGCCAGGAGTAACCCCTGAGCATCGCTGGGTGTGACCCAAAAAGAAAAAAAAAATAAATAAATAAAATAAAATAAAAATTACATCATCTAAACTAGAGGATTAGAAATATTTAGTCTAATATTTTGCTCTGTAACAGCAAAACAAGGGATATTTACTTGAAAAGTTGGGGTTATCTTTTAAAATAACCAATCTATTGAAAGCAAAAAGGCAGAATTAAAATTCAGTTTTTAATTACTGGGAAGGAACCAGAGTTATGTGTTTTGCAGTCACATAACTTCTCATTACAAAGTTTCAAGAAGAAAACTAGAATCTAAGAGAGAAACTCAAGAGAAACACTATAAACACTTGCCTTAAGAGAGTTGCATATGAAGACATCATTACATTAATTTCCTTGCTCATATCTGTTTAAAAAAATCATTCAGTGGGTTATAAATCATAACAGATATTCTGTATTACAAAATCAATGTATAGAAAATGTAAGCACTTAAATCATCACCATTTAAATCTTTTTCCATGACTTCATCTTTAAAAAACAGTCCACTGATTTCAGAGAAAGAGGAATCTGATTTTCCAAAAGAGGACATCTGTGGACTATCAGGCATTTGGGGCTAGAAAGTAAAGAAAATACATTAACAGTCAACAAGATCCTTAAGATATATACTTTGTTAAGAAAAAAAAAAAGAGTATTTTTTCAGGGAACGGCAAATATGCTAAAAATTACATACATCAAATCCTCACTAAAACTGACTTTAAGGAAAGTGATGAATTAGGGAAGTAGATCCTCTAAATCATTTTGTTCAAGGAGAGCAAGTTTTGTCTCTTTTCAATATTACAACAGGACAGTGAATGAAACTGTTGTTAAGGACCAGATGAATTCCTGTCACTTGATAAATCACTTGAAATGTTATTATCAAATTTTTAGGATCCTTCCTGCACTTTAACATATTAAATTTTACTTTGGCTTTAAATTACATTTTGAACATTATACTAATCTCCTTATAAAAAGTTTCTTGCATCCTGAACAGTAGATGTTTTCATAGCAATATAGCAAGACTTTCACTTGCGCAGCCAAACACTTGCAAAATTTTGCAAGGTTAATATAATCCTTAAAGAAACAAATAATGCCTTAGGGAACAAATAATGACCCAATTACAACAGAACAACTGGTGCAGGTGATAGTGGCAAATATCAGGACACAGTCCTCTTAAGATATCTGTAATTAGGCCCAGACGTACATAGTACAGCCGATAGGATGCTTGCCTTCCACATAATCAAACCTGTTTCAATCCCTGAAGCCTATATGATCCCCCGCCCCCACCCCAGCCTGCCAGGAGTGATCCTTAAGTGAAGAGACAGGAATGACACCTGACTATCACCGGTGTGACCCCAAAACAAATTTTTAAAAAATGGGTAATACCCCAACAGTTTCCTAAGGACTAAGATTTAGGAGATCTAAACTAACATTATTTCCTGCTGGAAAAACCCCAACTGAGGATATAAAAACATAAATTCCATGTACTGATGCTCACTTAAATTGAAGAAATCTGAACAGTGCAATAAAATACAACACTTTTAAAATAAATGACAATAATGGCTACAGACTACACAGATTACCTCCAACTCTCTCATCCTCTTGCAATTTCTAATATCAGGCTTTGTCAGCTGATTTGCCATCATATACTGGACGGAAGAGCTGCCAAAGTAAGAGTAATGCCGTACTTAAGTACAAACTCAAGCTCCATAGCTTTTGCATCTGTCCCCCTTCTACACTCCTACTGACCCTGCTTAAGCTTTCTATTTTGTGCCATTCCTCTGTTCCCACAGTCCTTTCCTGAACTCACACAGCACCAACACTATTTTTCAGGGGTACGGAGCATTAAAATAGTGGGTAGAGCACTTGCCTTGCACGCCGCTGACCATCTCTGGAGCCCCATATGGTCCCCTACCCGGCCCCACCCCCAGCACTAGCAGGAGTGATCAAAGTCCTAAGAACTGCTGGGTGTGGCCCCCAAACCATAATTAAACTCTACATAATTAAATAAAAATTATGATAATAAAATTAATTAAAGATAATTAAATATAAGATAATTAATTAATTAAAGATAATTAAATAAAAACTCTACTTTTCGGTTACTTTTCCTCATTTTCTGAACCCCTTTTCCCTTGGCACTTAAAAGCTTTAACCTTCTATGCTGAAACCTAAAATGGGAGAGTCACAGGACCTAAAGAAACACGGAACCGGATCTGTACTCAAGTTCTCCATTCCCCCGTGGTAAGGAGCCTGGGTGGGATAAATTACCTAGAACCCTTTTAATATATAAAGGCAGTCAACACGGTAGCGACGGGGTCCCCAGAAGCGCCTAGAATATTCCAGCATACCCGCCCTGCCGCGCCAACTCGGGAGAAAACATTTCAAGAGAAGCTCCTCGAGGGTTGTTCTTCCTTCCCCTTCCCTTTTCCTTCCACACCTTTCCCTCCGTTCTCAGAGTAACAAAACGCACACGACGAATTAAAACGTTCACAACTGGGTTACTCCGTTTCTGTGAGGGGGAAATTTTCTGTCCTCGCGTCGGACGCCAGCTAAATCCAGGCATGGCCACGAGGTTGTTTTTTTTGTCGACCAGCCCAGTAAGGCCACCGGACCCGGCGACAAAGTCACAACCAGGCATTACCCCTTGGCCTTTGGCAACAACTTTCTAAAGTTCTCTTCCACCGCGTCGCCTCGGCCCCTCGGCCATTTCGCCTCCCGCTGGTCACGCTTCTCAGCCCCTGGAGGCCTCCTGAGAGGGCCGAGCCATCCTTTCACCGCCTCGCTTCCCACCCGACCACACTCTCACGGGCGCTCACCTCGCCAAGCCCACCCAAAGGCCTGCTGCTACTCGGCGTCGCCTCAAGCTTCCTCGTCGTCGCCGAAAACTGGACTGAGGAGCTGCGCCTCACTGCGCAAACTCCACGGGCGATTGCGCAGGCGCAAATCTACGGGCGATTGCGCAGGCGCCGTGGGTTCCCACCTACCCGGCAGCCAGCGCGCCACACACGACGCTCCAGTGGACGCCCTGAACCGGCTGGCGCTGCTGGGAGGGATTTTTTTTTTCCTTCTGCCGATTGCCCAGATCAGATGGTCTGTTGATCAGATCGGTAGATAAGATGTCTTCCAGTAATAAAAAGCCCTTTCTGAAAAAAAAAAATTTTTTTTTAAATCCCTCTCTGCTCTCCAGGGAGTGCTTGGGGAAGAGGAGCAAAATCTGTCGCTAGGCTTTCAAAAAAGGAGAGGGGTGAATTACCAGAGCAAGCCCCGGTTGTGGAGTAACCTCTTGGCATCTCTCATATGAATATAATACAAATACATAAAAACTGCCCGCTGACAGTTTTCTAGTAAAAACACGTTCCTCACTTCCCCAGGGCCTCCAAAGTTTCACCTCTTTTTTACCCCTTTGCTGCAACCAGACTCGCAGGACTTGCTAGAATATTCTTGACATAAAAGTAAGTTTAGTGAACTTAATGGGCAGCCTTCACAGAATGTTTCATGGTACATTTTTCCTGTCATGTCAGGTTTAGTCAGCTTGATTAGTGTCTTGCAAAAGAAAATTGCGTAACACTCATGCTTCACATATTTTTAACTTCACCAAATAATTTAATATGGTGACTTTGACCTGCAATTTCAAAGATAGTCGAAACTTATGCCCAATTGATGTGCCAGGGGTAAAAGAATATAACACCCCATAAAACAAAGGTCAGCAACACCCCCTTCATAAATTGCAGGTTCTCTTACCCCTCGACAAATTGTATTTAACACATACATGCATAATTATGTATGTATATGTGTGTGTTTTCCCTTTGACTTATTCAAATGTCAGAAAAGTTGTATTATTTGTACAGGTTTATTGGTTATAGAAAAGCCAGTTGTGTTTAAGTTTCTAGAAAGTGGGTACTTGGTCAAACTTGATTTGCTAATATCTCATTTAATAAACCTGACTAGATGATTATGGGCAGTTACTGGTAGTCTGTTTAAAAATCCTATTAACCTAAGAAATTATAGCAAAAATTTCCCCATTTATGGCAAAATGAGGGGAAAGTTATGTTTTCATAAATCAGTGTATTAGTGTTAAAGGATTATCTTTTATTCTGATACTGTTGTCCTTCCTAATTTATTTGGTGTTAACTTATCCCTTGATGAAATAAAAGATGGATGTTCTAAATTTTTTTTTCCTGTTTGGTACAATACAGTGTTTAGCTCTAATTATCCTGATATTATTCTTGATATTAAATTCAGTGGTCTGGGAAACTCTGATTCTTCTCACATTTCTTGAGATCTAGAGAGGTAGTTATCTAATTCTTAAGTATTTTCAAAAAACTAATGTTTCTCTAACAGATGAAGTGTTTACATGAGATTAAGAGACCACAGTGAGCATTTTATTTTATTTTTAAAAGTTTTACCTCCATTGTAAACTAAATTAGAGTAAGTGGGAGGCTATGGAGAATTAGAGTTGTGTCAGGCTTCAAAATATTCAAAATGGGTAGGGACAGGACAGATAGTATAGTGGGCAAGGCACTTGCCTTACAGGCACTCTTAACTGTGTCTATCCCCAGCACTACATGTGGTCCCCTGAGCTCCTCCAATAGTGAACCCTGAATAAGCCCTGAGCGTGGTAGAATGTGGCCCCCAAATAAATAATATTAATAATAACCAGTATATTCAAAGGGAAGCTATCTAGTCTTCATAAACAACCTTATTAAGTAGAATGGACATGGAATTAACATGTGGTTTACTCCATGTCAAGGGATAAGCGTCCATAAACTAGAAAATTGGTAAACTATATGTACTACATCTTTGAGAAGTGGTGGAGAAAAGTAAGTAACAATGTAGCAACTAAAATTAACTTATTTGATAAAAATTAAATCAAATAAACTTCCTTGGTTATTTGATTACATGTCTTCCTAATCGCCATTTGATTCCATATTTTCATGTTAATGAGCCTGCTTATGACTACAGTTAGATTAAAAAGTAGCTATTTCAATTTCCTTAATGAGTATATTCCTATTACATGCCTCTTAAATGGGCTATTTATTTTCTTCTGATATTTCCACAGTGGGACTGGAGCAATAGCACAGCAAGTACAGCATTTGCCTTCCACGAAGCCAACCCAGGTTCGATTCCTCCGCCCCTCTCAGATAACCCGGCAAGCTACTGAGAGTATCCCACCCACATGGAAGAACCTGGCAAGCTCCCCGTGGCATATTCAAGATGCCAAAAACAGTAACAACAAGCCTCACAATGGAGATGCTACTGGTGCCCACTCAAGCAAATTGATGAACAATGGGACGACAGTACTACAGTGTTATTTCCACAGTAAATAGCTCTAAACTGTCCAGCCACAAACTTCCTTTGTAATCACAGCTGTGAATATTCAGCTGTGATTACATATAATACATGATATTATAAGTATGAAATGAAAACCTTCTCTTGTTAACACAGAGAGAGAGAGAGAAAGAGAGAGAGAGAGAAACCCAGCAGTAAGCACTTCCCTCTCCTCACCCACCCATCTCTAGAATCTCCGTTCTCATAGTCCCAGTACTAGCTAAAACACTTGAACAGTGATCTTATTTAATTCCCTTTGTGCTAGCAAAGACACAGTTCCCAAAAAGTTATCAAAGAAATTTTGTTCCTGCTGTTTTTAAGACTGTGCTATTTACCCTCTGCTTTTGAAAAATTGCATTTTAGATACTACGGTTACATTACAAGAATAACACTAACAGAACTTCAGTCATGCTAGGGTAAATTTTATTCTCAATTGTGATTAAAAAGTCTCAGAAAGAGGTTGGTATGATTAAAAGATACTTCTCATCAACTGAGTCGGAGGTATAAGCTTGGGACAGACCAGAATTCCAACTTTTACAAAAGAGTTGACCATTTTATTTGAAACAGTTAACTCCTATCCTCCAACACTGGTTTTCAAATTGTATGCCCTAAAAACAGTCAACGCTGGAAGGCGGGTCCAAGGCGTGCCTGCAGCTGTCTCCTCCCCATCTCCTTGCTCAGCAAGTAGTTCTGTTTTCCCATGCGTTTCTGCTTCCACTGCCAAAAGGACCGCACCTTCAAAAGATCATTTACCGTCTCCAGAAAAAGAAGGGGACTTCACATCTCTTCTATCACTTCCTCCTGCAGGAAACCAGCTGGCAGAGGTAAGAAATATCATTCTTCTCTATATGGAAATCCAGGCACGGTGGTTAGACAGAAATAAACTGAGAAACAGATAGGAAAAATTTAAGTCCTTGACATTCCTGTGATGGGCAATTAGTAACATCAGGAACAAAGCAAAGTCAGAGTAGAAATTCCTTCTCTCTTTTTTTTGGGGGGGTGGTTGGGGGGAATGTGAAGGGCTGGGCAGGAAAACAATAAAGATCATTATCTAAAAGCAGATGTACTCAAACTTTTGTGCCCGTGATTTCTTTAATCCAGATCTCTTAAAAAGTATTGAGGTCCCTTGGGGCTGGCATGATAGTACAGTGGGTAGGGCGTTTGCCGTGCATGAGGCCAACCCGGGTTCGATTCCCAGCATCCCATATGGTTCCCCCAGTACCGCCAGAAGTAATTCCTGAATGCAGAGCCAGGAATAACCCCTGAGCATTGCCGGGTGTGACCCAAAAAAAAAATATTGAGAACCCCAAAGAATTGTGTCTGTAAGATATTTTACCAAGTTTCTGTCATTACTGTCATACTGTCATTTACAGTATTCGAAATTTAAAAACAGGGAAAAAAGATTTCCTTTTTGGTTTTGGTGCCACACCCCTGCAGTAGTCTGGGATTTCTCCCTGCTCTGTGCAACTTGAAGGTGCTCCAGAGACCATGAGGTACAGGACATCAAACCCAGGATTTCACACAAGCAAGACAAGTGCTCTGCCAACTGAGCCACATCTCTGACCCCAAACAAAAAATGTTGTACAATAAGGAAATAATTTAATATGATCTGTTGTGGAAAATGAGTAGCAAAAATAGACACCCTTGAACTCATTTATTTTTATGCCTTGATATTTCATGCCTTTATCCAGATTTTTATTTTATGCTTTATCCAGATATTTCAAACTCTACTAAATCTTCCCACAAAATATCTTTATTTAAACTTTATTTTTTCATAATATACCTTCCTGCATGAATTCTTTTTTTTATGGATGCAACATTTTGAGCTTCTTTAATCTGAGTATATTCAATACACAAGTCATAGATGTTCTACAGAATGATTTCTTTGATTATAGCTCTTAAGTCTATCATTAGAAATATAGGGGAAAAGTCTGTAAAAATCCTAGAAATTTCAAACTCTCCAGTAGTGACAGGCAACAAAAAATGTAGATAAATCCATTGCACTTGGGTACCTGCATGAATTCTTATAGTTAATTCATAGGCTATCTCTAATCCTCTTCATAAGGCACTTGACAGGTCAATAACCTGAGATGTTCTCCTCTTATTTGTGAGATTAAATTCAAACTCTTCCACATGATTTCCAAAGCACTCCAAAGTCCAACCCCACCTTATCTTATGTCCACTGGAAAATCACTGTATCACTGTCATCCCATTGTTCATCGATTTGCTTGAGTGGGCACTAGTAACGTCTCCATCGTGAGACTTGTTGTTACTGTTTTTGGCATATCAAATACGCCACAGGTAGCTTGACAGGCTCTGCTGTGTGGGTGAGATGCTCTTGGTAGCTTGCCGGGCTCTCCAAGAGGGGCAGAGGAATCGAACCTGGGTTGACCACGTGCAAGACAAATACCCTACCCGCTGTGCTATCACTCCAGCCCCCTCTGGAAAATATTAATAAAAAATTAGTTCATCCGAGCAGCTCACTGCAGAGATTCCTCCAGACTTTAAGCCAGGCTGACTTCACTGGTGTCCCTCCACCTGCCCCTTAAGAATCCCTGCAGCCGCTAACTTCCAGAACCCAATGAGAAGTGCAGGTATGCAGGTTCAGTGATGGCAAACTCCAAGCCTCAAGGGGCAGGGGTCGAGCTGGTCCTTCTCATTTCCTCGTCACCATGGGGCATTGGAGGTCATGCCCACGAAAATGCCTCTGGCTGCTATTTAAGCTCCTTAATGGCCATGATCCAGAGACACACAAAAGGACCTCCAAACCGAGCAGCTACATTCAGAAGTTTCTCCAGACCCGAATTATCTAAAATTTTAGAATTCCAAGAGCCAAAGTTCACTCTCTCGGCAATGAGACATCTTATGCTATTCTTAACAAGCAATACAAAATAAATTATCTAGCATCTGCCTTTTCGGCAGGCTTGAGTGGTGATGGGAAAATTCAAAATAATGGTGGTGGGAAAGTGTAATGGTGGTGGCACTGGTGTTGAAATACTGAATGTAATCCATTATTGTGAACAACTTTATGAACATAAATTTTTAAAAATTAGCTCATTCAGTTTACCCCCACAACATATTTTTAATCACCACATAAATTCTATAACTTCATATATTCAAATTTTAAACATTCTAAACAGCAGCTAGCAAAGCAGCACTAGACAAATAATATTAAATTCAACTCTCATTTTCACACAAGGCTATTCAAATTATGTCAGTTCTGTTTAATGTTTTGCTGGCCAGTAATTCACAATTGATTCTGTATACCTTTTGTCATTACCTAGATATCTAAGTCTTTTCCACCCCACCTCTGCCACCTACTTACTTACATACTACACACATACAAGCATGTATATATAGATGGCATAATTTTCAAGGAAAAAAGTTGTAGAACTAAACGGCTATATTTTGGGGCCAGCACAATAGCACAGTGGGTAGGGCATTTATTTGTCTTGCATGCAGCCCACCCAGGTTCAATCCCGGACATCCCATATTGTCCTCTGAGCACTGCCAGGAGTGATCCCTGAGCACAGGACAAGGAGTTACCCCTGAGCAACACCAGGTGTGGCCCAAAACCCAAAAACAAAACAAAAAAAAAGACCCTTGCTTTAAAAAAAAAAAAAGCTAGATTGAGGGCAGGGGGAGGGGGACCTGAAAGATAGATTTTGACTTATTTCTCTCAAGCTGACTAATTAATTCAAGGGAATTTGTTAGTAATGTTTCCTCATTTCATCCCCTGTATATTTCACAGAATTAAAGTTTCACAGAAAATATAAACAATCACAGCTGCTTTTCAACTTCACAGCATTTTTAGCTTTAACCTAACATTACCAGTTTCTAAACTAGTAGCTTAATGCTATCAATACTAAGTAAATATGTGTTATTTTAATTAAATAAATTTAAATATTACATTTAATATTTAATTTAATGTTTAACTTACACTTAATTAAAATTTAATTTTAAAGTATAATTAAGTTTAATTGAATATTTAAGTAATTGATTTAAAACAATATGTGTTGTTTTAGAATTATGAGGAAATGGTCAGTAGGATATTTGCCAAACATAGAAATGGTTCTCTCCTTGCAGACTTGAACAAAATCTAGAATTACAGAATATTGCAGCTGGAAAAAGACTTTCAGGGCTGATTATTCAACTTTTTCATTGTTCAAATGAGAAAACTGAGATCTCAGTTTCAGAATTGAGTGACTTGCCCCAGACAAAATGTCTGTGTCCTTATTGCCCCATTGGTTTGCTATTCACAGTCTCTGAATAAAGGCTTATTTAACTATAAATTGTTATTAAAAAATTAAAAAGTTGTCCCTGGATGTTCCTGGGAGGTTCTTTCTTGGGCATAATTCCTTAAATCTTCTTCAATAACCTAATATTCTTAGATAAAATATTCAAACCATATATTTAATGGAAACTAAATCTAATTTTCATACATTAGATTTTAGAAAGCAGAGGAGTATAGAAGACAAAGGAGGAAAAATTAGGAACAGAAGGGAAGAGGGACTCAGTGGTTGTAATCATAAATGTATTGGGATCTAACAAAAAGAGGGCAAGAAAATAAAACTTTTTTAAAATTCATTAGATAAAAAATGAAAGTACTAAGGAAAAGAGAGACTAATGAGAAATTTTCTACTGGTAAGAATGTTCTGAGTAGAGCAGGTGTGCTTCTTATTTTTTCCTACTGAAACCACGTAGCCTGCATCCTCTCCCTCTCACTCTTTCAAGGGAAGAGAAGAACCATCATCAACGGTAAAAGGCAAAAGCAACTCCTAGAACTGGCTCCTAAAGGATAGTCTTCACAGTATGGTTCTTGCCTTACACGTGGCCCAACCAGGTTCAGTTCCCCAGCAGCACCAGAAGTGAGTCCTGAGGAGCTGGATCGAGAGTACGGCGGGTAGGGCGTTTGTTTTGTATGCAATGGAGCTGGGCTGGATCCTCAGCATGCCAAATGGTTACCCACGCACCACCAGGAGTAATTCCTGAGCGCAGAGTCTGAGCATTGCTGGGTGTGACGCAAAAATTTAAAAAAGAAAAAACAACGTGAGCCCTGAGCACAGAGCCAGGTGCTGAGCACCACTGGGTGTGGCACCAAAAATTAAAAATAAAAACAAAAATCAATTTTTCAGACATCCTTTCTTTGGGGCAGCAAATGTGAATCAGCAGCAAAGCACATGCCTTGCATGCATGAAAACTAGGTTTAGGGACCTGGATCTGAGTTTCCTCTGGTCTCTTGCCAGAGGAGGGCTGAATCATGTTCCAAGAGTGTGACACCTCTTGTTAGGAAAACTAGGTTCAATTCCTGGCAACAAAAACAAATGAAAACAAACAGACATTGCTCATTTTCTTTCTTTTTGGCTCTCCGATGGGATGGAAGTTTTAATATGGAAAAAATCTCCTGCTCCCTCTATAAAGCCCATAAGTCGGATACAGGCTCATTAATCTTGCTATATTAAATTTGGCACTTATGGGTCCTGGAGAGATAGTACAGTGGGTAGGGTTCTTGCCTTCCATAAGGCTGACCCGGAGTTCAATTCCTGGCAACCCATATGGCCCCCTGAGTCCAATGAGGAGTGATCCCTGAGTCAGGTATAAGCCCTGAAAACAAAACAATTATTGAAAACAATTATTACATTATTAGCAAGACTGGTGTTATAAATAAAGGCCCTTATTACCAAAGAGGAGAGATGCAGGCTGAAAATAGACTATAGACTGAACATGATGCCTACTTAATACCTCTGTAGCAAACCACAACACCCAAAAGGAGAGAGAGAACAAAAGGGAATGCCCTGCCGCAGAGGCGAGGTGGGGTGGAGGGGACAGCTGAGGGGATGGAGAGGGGAGGAATGCTGGGACCATTGGTGGTAGAAAATGGGCACTGGTGGAGGGCTGGGTACTTGATCATTGTATGACTGAAATGTAAGTCTGTATCTTTTCTCACGGTAATTCACTAATAAGAATTTTTTAAAAGAATATGTATCTGGAGGTATATGTCAAAATTTGCAAATTATATAGTTGCAATAAACACCACCCTTTCTCTCCACTTCACTGCCATTCTTCTAAGAGTGGGCAGCATGCACTTTTTCTGTTTTCTCTACACATCTACCCTCAATCTTTGTCAGCCTGCCTTCTGCTACTTCCACTAACCTTCAAACTGTTGGCCTGTCAAAACTTCATAATTACCAACTTTTCTTTTGTTTTGTGTTTTTGTTTTTGTGCCATACCTGGTGGTGCTCAGGACTTATCCCTGACTCAGAGATCACTCCTGGTGGGGTTCAGGGGGGCTTATAGGGTGCTAGCAATTGAACCTATATCAGCCACGTGGAAGGCAAGTGCCCTACCCACTGTACTATTTCTGTAAGGCCCATTAGTGCCAAATTTAATAGCAAGATTAATGAGTCTGCATGTGGCTTATGGGCCCTGAAACTTTGATTTCAAGCAAATCCTCCCAGAAACTTCCTTGTCCCATGACTTCCATGAGGCACTGCACTCAGGAATTACTCCTGTCAGTGCTCAGAGGACCATATGGGATGCTGGGAATCGAACCAAGGCTAGCCACATGGAAGGCAAACGCCCTACCCGCTGTGCTATCTCTCCAGCCCTCAGATTGAGCTTTTTAAAACATAAATTTGATTGTGTTCTTCCCCAACTTAAAATGTCCATAGTTTTTTTTATTCAGAAAATAATTTCAAACTCTTTCAATTTACTTAATCAGGGCACTTATAAGCTTTTGTAGAGCTGAACACATTGCCAATTGCATTGTATATGAATGTAAATAGAATAAAACTAATGTAATATAAAGTACAAAATGGAAATATATGAACTCCAAATTTAGTAGTTCATCTAGAATGTCATAGTTTTGAAGTTGGAGGGTCAAATAAGTTGTGAACAGTTAGTACTATAGCCACAAGTATCTCGGATCTGGCAGAAATATATGCTTCCATATTTAAATTATATAAATGAGGTTATTTTTTATTTGTTTTTTTTGTTTTATTAGTATTTTATTTTATCTATTTTTATTTTTATTTTATTTTTTTTAATTAATAGTTTATTTTTAATTAGTGAGTCAACGTGAGGGTACAGTTACAGATTTATACATTTTTGTGCTCATGTTTCTCCCTTACAAAGTTTGATAACCCATCCCTTCACCAGTGCCCATTCTCCACCACCAGTAAACCCAACATCCCTCCCCCCCTCCCCAGTCCCGTCTCCCCCCACCCCACACTGCCATTATGGCAGGGTATTCCCTTTTGTTCTCTCTCTCTGATTAGGTGTTGTGGTTTGCAATAAAGGTGTTGAGTGGCCATTGTGTTCAGTCTCTAGTCTATATTTGGCCCGCATCATCTTTCCCCCGAGGTTATTTTTTAAATATCTTTAAAGTGCTTTGAGACATTCAGGTCGTTGTTGTGTTACTATTTTTTAACATTCACTAGTATTATAATTTTTATTTTTTATACCTTATAACATATTTTCAAATTACTAGAGTCTACATACAGCTTTTTAAAAAAAAATTATTGAATCACCATGAGATAGTTACAAGCTTTCATGTTTGGGTTACAATCACACAATGATCAAACACCCATCCCTCCACCAGTGAACATTCCCCACTACCAGTATCCCTGATATACACCCCTTTCCCACCCTCCCCCTGCCTCCATGGCAGAAAATACTCCCAATACTCTCTCTCTACTTTTGGGCATTATGGCTTGCAGCACAGACACTGAGAGGTCATCATGTTTGGTCCATTATCTACTTTCGGCATGCATCTCCCATCCCGACTGATTCCTCCAGCCATCATTTTCTTAGTGATCTCTTCTCTATTCTATCTGCCTTCTCTCCTCGCTCATGAAGCAGTCTTCCAGCCATGGGGCAATCCTTTTGAATGTGTGCCAGTCTCTCTAGTGTGAGATGATATCTCGTTGTTGTTTTGATTTGCATCTCCCTGATGACTAGCGATGTGGAGCATTTTTTCATGTGCCTTTTGGCCATTTGTATTTCTTTTTTGAGGAAACTTCTGTTCATTTCTTCTCCCATTTTTTGATAGGGTTGGAGGTTTTTTCTTATACAATTCTTCTAGTGTCTTGTATATCCTGGATATTAATCCCTTATCAGATGGGTATTGGGTAAATATTCCTTCCCATTGTGTGGGCTTTTTCTGTATTTTTGTCACTGTTTATCTTGAAGTGCAGAATCTTCTTAGTTTGGTGTAGTCCCATTTGTTTATGTTTGCTTCCACTTGCATGGTCAGTGCTGTTTCATCCTTAAAGATGCTTTTAGCTTCAAAGTCATGGAGAGTTCTGCCTACATTTTCTTCTATGTACCTTACAGATTCATGTCTGATATTGGGATCTTTAATCCACTTTGATCTGACTTTTGTGCCTGGCATTAGACAGAGGTCAGTTCATTTTTTTTGCAGGTAGCTATCCAGTTTTCCCAGCACCATTTGCTGAAAAGGCTTTCCTTGTTCCATTTCACATTTCTTGCTCCTTTGTCAAAAATTAAGTGGCCATATATTTGGGAGTCTGTGACAGGATATTCAATTCTGTTCCATTGGTCTGCAGGTGCATTTCTAGGTACAGCTTGTGTTTTAAAATGCCTCCAAATAAATAAATTGAAAAACTTTTTGATTAAAAAGATGACAATAGGGGCTGGAGTGATAGCACAGCGGATAGGGCATTTGCCTTGCATGCGGCCGACCCGGGTTCGAATCCCAGCATCCCATATGGTCCCCTGTGGGAATTTATTGGGGCTGGAGTGATAACACATCCGGTAGGGCATTTGCCTTGCACATGGCCAACCCGGGTTCAATTCCCAGCATCCCATATGGTCCCCTGAGCATGGCCAGGGGTAATTCCTGAGTGCAGAGCCAGGAGTGACCCCTGAGCATCGCTGGGTGTGACCCAAAAAGCAAAAAAAAATAATGACAATAATAATACCAAAGTATCACCATTCAGAGAAAGCACTCTGCACAAAAGTAGTAAAAATGTTGAGAAAGCTGAATAAAAGCACGCAAATGTGCATTTTGATTATTGTAGATTTACAGTCTCCAAGGATATCTTCTCACATAAATTTATATTTATTACCACGGTGTTTGCCTTAATGACAGTAAAAAATGATGGAACTCCAGGCAATCATATTCTTTCAGCCTCCCTGCTTCTTGGCTTTTGCTCAAAACTTCTCATTGTGAATGTTATTCCCCTGGCCTTGGGAACTCCTACTAAAGCAGCCTAATCATCGCTTCCTTTAAGAAAGCTCTTTGCCAGGCCTAAGAGATAGTATAATTGGTAAGGAACTTGCTTTGCACTCAGCCCGTCAGCCAGGAATAAGCCTTGAGCACCACCAGATATAACCCCGCCCTCCACCACCAAAAAAAAAGAAAAAGAAAAAAGAAATCTTTTTGCCCCCTAACAGAGGAAGAGGTTCTCTTGTAAATCCTGCTCTAAATCTTTCACAATACAGTCTTGTAATTGCTTATAGATTTGCCACTCCTATTGAATCATCAGTAATTGAAAGATAAGGAACTAAGACACATTCATTTGTTTTGTCAGTTTTCTAGCCCCTGCCTGATACTTGGTGAAAACTCAATAACTAAGAGATTATTGAATTCAAATATTGTCTAGTATGATTCTTTTTCCTCCTTTGTTTTGCTTTATTGTCATTGCAGTGACCTGGGTTCCCACACACTTGTTTTTGGTGCCAGGGATCCCTAACACTATGTCAAGGGATTGAATTCAATTCCTCATGCCTGCAAGGCAGGTGCTCTACTGCTGAGCTTTCTGCAGGCCCCCTAGTATAATTATTTGCTTAGGTAACTGTGTCCTTGAAATTTTGTTATTCACTGATTGAATACTCACTGCAGTGATTAAAAACTAATAATTTCACACAGTTCCTGCCCATACTGCTTGTTAACGTTCAGGTGGCTTACTTTCACAACTTTGTGTCCAATACATAATATTATAATATTTATAAAGAAAATCACATTAGTCTTTGCTTTATCAATATATACCTGCATAAAGATAATAACTAACCCTTTGATATGTGCAAGGGATTGAACCTAGGAAAACAATTTAAGCAGTCACCAAATAACAGGTATTTTGAGTTGTCTTAATTTTGAGTTTAAATTTTCCACTTCCTTTATCATATATATTTAGCCTCAACAGACTAAATTATGAGTCCTTCCTATGCCTCTATAAATGTAGACTTATAAATACCACCTATAGTCCAATTACGATTGTGACACAACAATTGTGACTTTCCTTGGAACCCAGCCACAACTGATCTCATAAATGTGAATCATTTTTACATCCTAAAGTAAAGCATCCTGGGAATTGGAGCCATAGTACAGTGTGAAAGGTACTTGTCTTGCCCAGGACTGACCCTGGTTCCATCCTTGGAACCCCATATGAGCCCCCTGGCCTCTCTAGGAATGATCCCCTAAGCACAGAGCCAGGAATAAGTCCTTAGCACCACTGGGTGTTAGCTCAAAAATATATATATATATACATATACATATATATATAATAGTGAAAATAAACAAAGGAAGCCCATTGTATTAAAACTTTTTAAATCTGATTAACAAATTGTATTATTGAACACCAAGTAAAGGGGGTCTGGAGGATCCGCTTGGGATAGGAGATGCGGGCTGAAAGTAGACTATAGACCAAACATGATGGCCACTCGATACCTCTATTGCAAACCACAACACCCAAAAGGAAAGAGAGAGCAAAAGGGAATGCCCTGCCACAGAAGAGGGGAGGGGGGGGCGGATGGGGTGAGGGTGGTGAGAGGGATACTGGAATCATTGGTGGTGGAGAATGGGCACTGGTGGAGGGATGGGTACTCGATCATTGTACAACTGAAATGCAGGCACAGAAGTTTGTAAGTCTACAATAAAACAACTGTACCTCATGGTGTTTCACTAATAAAAAAATTTTTTTAAATTTTGTATTGTATGTATGTGCTCCTTTTTTCTGGGATTTGGGGAGCTGGGCCACACTGGTGGTGCTCAGGGCTTACCTCTGGCTCTGTGCTAAGGAATCACTTCTGACAGAGCTCGAGGACCTTTTGGGATGCCAGTGATCAAACTTGGGCTGGTGCATGCAAGGCAAGTGCAGTAATGGCTATACTGTTGCTCCAGCCGAGTGCTTCTACATAAACTTATTAAATAAATAAATCTACTGTCCGGGAAAATAACCTTCACATATTTCATAGCAGTAATGAGTTTAAACCATGTTTCAAGATCTCTGCAACAATCATAATATATTAATAAATATGTATTTCTATTAGTGGCATTCATAGATACTGGCAATAATTCTGTGATTTGTTTACATCATCTGCTCAATTTTAGTTAGAAATTGATAGAAATAAATATGTCATTTTCCCCCTTCTAAATTTCTATACTTCCCAGATGTAGAACTCTCACTTCATATATCAAAATCTGGAATACCTCTTCTATTTTAGAGTAGAACAGGGCAAAGGAGAAGATCAAAAGGAAGAATTTTTAACATTTTTGCATTGTTAAAAAAACAGAAATTTATATTCTTGTTTTATTTTCATATAAATCATAGTCTGGTCCATACTTCAGATCAAAAATTGTTGCTGCTTAAGGTGAAATTCAGGCTATCAGATATCACTTCTCCAATTGCCTCCACTCCCAGATTGAAACACCCTTTAATCATTGCTTCACCTTTAGCACTCTGACAATGAAGTTACCAACCTTGAACCTCTCATGTACAGACAAAAAACTATTTGATGTAAAATAAAGATATAATCAGTCTCTTTCATTAAAGGACAGTATTCCATGTGTTTCTGGCATCCTATATTTACATTGATACATATTTATAGTTTTCCCAAGGAAGTAGAATAATAATTCAGTTCAATAACTTAGTCATATTTTCTGAATTCTAAATATCTATCTCAAAAAATGGGGGCCTGAGTGATAGTATAGCAGGTAAGACTTTTGCTTCGTATCTAACCGACCTAAGTTTGATTGCTGGCATTCTATACGATCCCCCCAGCACCACCAGAAGTAATTCCTGAGTGCAGAGCCAGGAGTAACGCCTGAGCATCGCTGGGTGTGACCCAAAAAGCAAAAAAATAATAATAGATTCTAAATACCTGCTTGCTTTTTAAGAGGAAGTTTGTAAATGGATTTTTGGAAGGTGAAGACTCCCGCATTTATGAAATGTCCATATTGTTTATCAATATATTGGATGACACAGTGATCTCAGGATTGAAGATACAAGACTGTTCCTCAAAGGAACAAGTATCACCTCTTAACAAATGACTCTTTACTTTTATCAGAAACAAATAAGACAATGGCTGATGTTCCAGAAGACAGCTGCATCAATCTTATCAAAATGAGATTTATTGACGGTACACTTTACTTTGAAGGTAAGCCTAAAATAATAAGCCAAATACAGGGTGTAGTAGTGTATTCAAATGTGTTCAACTGGAGAAAAAAAGTCAAGAATTATTGACTTCTTTTTGTCACAAAATTCCATTGTAATATTAATGATGCTTTTCTCTGGGGAGAAAATATATATTGGGCCTTTAGAAATGAATATGTTTGAGAGAGTATGGGGAATATTGTCTGCCATAGAGGCAGGGGGAGGGCTGGAAAGGGGGGGTATACCCGGGATATTGGTGGTGGGGAATGTGCACTGGTGGAGGGATGGGTGTTTGATCATTGTGAGATTGTATCCCAAACATGAAAGCTTGTAACTATCTCACAGTGATTCAATAAAATTGAAAAAAAGAAAGAAAGAAAGGCCACACGGTCTTTTGACATCCCATGGAATCCAGTCAGTAACAGCTCTAGTGCAGTGGTCATCTCTGAATCGCATTACATGTCTGGCCCATCTGATTTTCGACGCCTTGGCAAACAAGACTGCATCACTGATTCTTGACTGTCGACAGAGGTCGGAACTCCGGACTCCTTTTCTCACTAGAGTGAAACGTGATACTCCAAGCATAGCTCTTTCGATTCCTCTTTGGGATACCCGAATAGCATTCTCATCCTGTTTTCGTAGGACCCAGGTCTCTGAGGTTTATGTTAGAGCAGGGAAAACGGTGGAGTAGAAAAGATGTGCCCGGAATCGGAGGTTCTTCATCCCCTAACAACTTCTTCGATGCTCTTGAAGGCGTTCCACGCTGCTCTCTTCCTCCTGCACAGTTCTGGTGCCAAGTCATTCTTCATGTTGAGTTCTCAACCCAGGTACACATAGGTGCTGCATTCAGAGATGTTCGTTCCATTGAGAGCAAATGGAACATCAGGGTCTAGTTTGTTTTTCATGAATTTAGTCTTGGTGAGATTCAACTGCAGTCCAACCTTTCCACATTCGCAGTCGAAGTCAGCCAGCATTTGTGCCTCGTGACTAATGTTTGATGTTATTAGAACAATGTCATCAGCGAAGCAGAGGTGGTGTAGTTGCCGACCGTCTATCTTCACTCCCATTCCTTCCCATTCCAGTCATCGCATGACATTCTCGAAGGTAGCACTGAAGAGTTTCAATGAAATGGTATCACCCTGCCAAACCCCTCTCTTTATATTGATGATCACTTCCTTGTAGAATGGTGAGATCCTGGTGGTAAACCTGTAGTACAGCTCACAGAGGATCCTGATGTGCTGAGTTTGAACGCCCTGTTTGGCTAGGGCTTCAATGACCGCTTCAGTCTCAACAGAATCAAAGGCCTTCTTTAAATCAATGAACGTTAGACAGAGTGGCATCTTGAACTCTCACGAAGCTTCAGTGAACTTGGTCACCACGTGGATATGGTTGATCATGCTGAATCCTTTTCGGAACCCGGTTTGCTTGCATGGTTGTCTTTCATCTAGTGTTCTGCCTATTCTATTCAGGATGACTCGAGTGAACCTGTAGACGATGGACAACAGGCAGATTGGGCAATAGTTGCCAAATGTCATGAATGTCTCCCTTCTTGTACAACAGGACGGTCCTGCTGGTTTTCCATTGGGACAGAAGCTTGCATACGGACAGGTAGTGTGTGAAGAGCCGAGCCAGTGTATTGATGAGTACTGGCGGCAGATTCTTCAGGTGTTCAGGTCTGACCTTGTCCGGACCGGGTTCTGTATGCGTCTTTGCTGACAAAATGGCATGTCGGAAGGGAGAACGCTGGGAATGACATATCCATCCTGTGGAATTTGGTATGTGGGCAGGTGGGACATCACTATCAAAGAAATCTGAGTAGAAGTCATGAATAATCCTTTCCATTGCCCTTCTGGGAGATGTGATAGATCCATCAGGACATCGGAGGGCAGTCATCTTGGTCTTGTAGTTGGCAAAGGACAGGCGAGCATGCGAATACTTTTCCCGGCTTCTGCCGCATCGACCAACACTACTGCTCTTCTCTCTTTGAGGTCTTCCTTTATCACTTCTCTGCACAGCTTTGCAAGCTCAGATGTTAGCTTGTGATTGTCTGAGGCTCTCGCCAAACCACGTTGGCGAGTGAGCTCGAGATTTTCCAAAGACAGGCGTCTATATGTGGCTTTCTCTCTCTCTCGGAATTCCTCCAACAGTCATGGAGGTGCTGAACCAGTCAATTGTATTCCTCATCGATGTTGTCAACAACGGCATCTTCCCACATTTCCACAATGGTACCAAAGTCCACTTATTTAGGGTTTACATAAATTTATATAATGGTTATATAAGTCCACTTTTATAGGGTTCAGTGCACATCATGGAAACCCCGCAAGACTGAGTACTTCTGTCACTTCATTTGTATCACTTGTCATCCTGTTGATCTTTGATTTGCTCAGGTGGGTGCCAGTAACATCTCCATTTGTCCCTGTCATGTATTAGTGTAGCCCAGTGATATCTGCTCGCTCCAGGAACAGGAAGAGCCTCAAACCGTTCATTCAGGGTTTTGACAAAGAAGTCTGACCATGTCGTAGGTGGGAGGCCACACAGTCTTTTGACGTCCCGTGGAATCCAGTCAGTAACAGCTCTAGTCCAGTGGTCATCTCTGAATCGCATTACACGTCCGGCCCATCTGATTTTTGATGCCTTGGCAAATGAGACTGCATCGCTGATTCTTGATCATCGACAGAGGTCGGAACTTTGGATTCCTTCTCTCACTTGAGTGAAACGTGATACTCCAAGTATAGCTCTTTCGATTCCTCTTTGGGATACCTGAACAGCATTCTCATCCTGTTTTCATAGGGCCCAGGTCTCTGAGGCGTATGTTAGTGCAGGAAGATCAGTGGAGTCAAAATATGTGCCCAAAGCCATGGGTTTTCATCCTCTTAACAACTTCTTCGACGCTCTTGAAGGCGTTCCATGCTGCTCTCTTCCTCCTGCGCAATTCTGGCGCCAAGTCGTTCCTCATGTTGAGTTCTCAACCCAGGTACACATAGCTGCTGCATTCGGAGATGTTCGTTCCATTGAAAGCAAATGGAATGTCAGGGAATAGTTCATTTTTCATAAACATTGTTTTGCTGAGATTCAGCTGAGTCCGACCTTTCCACACTCACAGTCAAAGTTGGCCAGCATTTGTGCCGCTTGGCTAATGTTTGGCGTTATGAGAAGGATGTCATCAGTGAAGCAGAGGTGGTGTAGTTGCCAACTGTCTATCTTCACTCCCATTCCTTCCCATTCCAGTTGTCCCATGATGTTCTCAAGGGTGGCACTGAAGAGTTTCAGTGAAATGGTATCACCCTGCCGAACCCCTCTCTTTACATCAATGATCACTTCCTCATAGAATGGTGAGATCCTGGTGGTGAATCCGTAATACAGCTCATGGAGGATCTTTTTTTTTTTAATTTTATTTTATTGAATCGCCATGTGGAAAGTTACAAAGTTCTCAGGCTTATGTCTCAGTTATACAATATTCAAACACCCATCCCTTCACCAGTGCCCATATTCCACCACTAAAAACCCCAGTATACCTCCCGCCCCCGCCCCCCCATCCCCAACTGCGTAACTGATGAATTTCACTTCATTTTCTCTTTACCTTGATTACATTCCATATTTCAACACAAAACTCACTATTGTTGTTGGAGTTTTCCCCCAAGAAAGACAGCTCTACTACCAAGGAAGCATTTGATAATTAGTTTTCCATTGCTTAGAATGAAGAGATATGTAGTCCCACTGCTCCAAGTACATAATTCTTTTTTTTCTTTTCCTTTTTTTTTCTCATCCCCCTTTCCGCGCCTCATTAATACGGTGGACGCCACGCCGCATTTCTTTCCAAAAATGGGAAACAACTGGGAAAGAGGGATATTTCCTCTTCTCGGCCGGCGTGGGGCTATGGCTTAGTTCACAGTCTAGAGAAATGGCTGCTACTTTGATTACCTTCAATATTTCAACAAAGAACTCACTTTTATTGTTTGGAATTTCCCCCCAAAGTCAGACCTGCTAAAAAGGAACCGTTTCACATTGCTGACAATTATGAGATGTTAAGTTTTGGAATTCTGTATAAAGTCCAGGGAAAATTCTTCCAGAAATTGCATAGCCCAGCTCACAGTCCCATGCATTGCTGTAAGAAGCCGCTTTGGGTGCCAAAATGAGTTAGAAGACCTCTGGAATCAAAGTCTTTAGGAGCAGAGGGTCCGTTTCGAGCTCAGCAGCTCCGGATTTATCTGGACCGAGGGCGTGCCGGTAACGCCCACTTCCCATGATTGCCTATGAGCCACAAACTGCAAAAACCGTATACCTCTGGGTTAGGAGTCTTAGAAGGTGGCTCTCGCCACGTGGATATTGCTACCACCACCATTTTCTGTGCAGAAAAACAAGGTGGAGAGGAAAAATCCATCCCCGGGCAGCGCGGAGTTGTAGCCCAGCTCACACTCCCAGTTCATTGCTGTAAGAAGTCTTGATGTACTGAGTTTGAATGCCCTCTTTGGCTAGGGCTTCGATGACTGCTTCAGTCTCAATAGAATCGAAGGCCTTTTTTAAAGAGTACTTCTAAGAGAATACAATATCCCAAAGCAACCTCATAAATTATATAAGAAATACCTAAAGCCTGCAGCTCTGTCAGTAGTTATTTTAAGCAAATATATTTCAGAAATTGAAATAAGTTCTTATAATAATCTTCTGTGTGCAGTTTGGTTTCACTTGAAAGTTTCATAGAAAGCACTTAGGTGACTTTTAATCAACAAATTTAAAAGTAAATTTGTTAATTTATGAAACTCCCAGTTTTAGTTACAATATTAAATTTATAAACCTTGGATTGAGGATTCATTTCTAACTTATCTGAGAACATCTAAAGAACTGCATTTTATGAGCTCTTTTAGATGATTATGTACTTTTTCTTAATGGAGGCCATAACTGTTAAAATAGTTACATTTGGGGCAACAACCAAGAATGTGGTTCAAGTATAAAGCACATACTTTGAATGTGTGAGGCCTTAGGTTTGATCCCTAGCATCAGATAAACTGAAGCATGATCAGATGTGGCCCAAACAACAACAAAAATTTTTAAAGAGTTGGGAAAGACAGTCCAAAGGTAAAGAAGGTTAAGGTAAGAGGATGTTCTAAATTTAAATATAGAATTTAACATATTTTCTTTTTTTTTAATCCCCCTTTAGCTGAAGATGATGGTAAAGTATAAATTTATTTTTCTTTCTTTGCAAAACAATCAGTTAATTTAATAATCATCCTAAGACACATTCTTACCAACATTCTTAGCTGAGAGAAACTGGTACCATTCTATTGAAGCTGATCCACACTCACAGGCATGTGGACTCAATAGCATGCTTTGGAGTAAAGATGATCATATAGAATACTAAGAATTGCCTCTAACAAAATGCTTTTCTCTAATTCTTAGGAAATTCTTCAGGTCTTAGAATCTATAAAATAGATCTTGCCTAGTACATAGATCCTAAGACTAACAGGAAGTTATGGATTCTCTAGCATTTATAGGGAAAGGAGGTTGAAACAAGAGAATTTTCCAAAATCAAGAACACCTTCCTTTTCCAATCCCCCTTTTTCAAAAATGCTTCAGGAAGAAGTCTGAGAGAGTCTCAGGGGTGAGATAACTCTAGAAATGGAGATGAGAGAGGAGTAAGCAGAACTAAGACTTACTCTTAGAAACTGAAGTAAGTCTTCTCAATTCCTTGTCCCTCTGACACTCAAAAAAACTTATTCCCATGTTTGGCCTATGCTTCTCTAATAGACTCACAAATTACTAACGACCATTATTTCTCATATTTTCATTAAAAGTGGCATTTTTCCCATTATAAGGTAATCCCTACTAGAATAGAAATCACTGTATCATTGTCATCCCATTGTTCGTCGATTTACTCGAGCGGGCACAAGTAACGTCTCTATTACACTCAGCCCTGAGATTTTCGCAGCCTCTCCTTACTCGTATTTCCCAATGATTGAAAGCTCTTTCAGGGTCAGGGGAATGAGACCTATGGTTACTGTTTTTGGCATATCAAATACGCCATGGCAGCTTGCCAGGCTCTGCCATGCAGGCAGGATACTCTCAGTAGATTGCCGGGCTCTCCAAGAGGTATGTATATACTGTTACTGTATTTTGGATATGAATACGCCACAGGGAGCTTGCCAGGCTCTCCCAAGTGGGTAATAGGTAGCTTGTCAGGTTCTGCAAGAGGGAGAAGTAGGCTCTTAGAAACTGAAGCCCACCCGCTCTGAGGGGCCCCGGGGAAGACAGCCAGGCATGGGGGCAAGAGACTCTGCGTTGCTCTCTTCTGGGGGCTTGGTTTTATAGTCTCTGGATGTTGGCCGTTGATGGGATCACACACCACCGGGGGCAGTCTCTGGGTGTGACTGCCTAGCTACTGGAAAATGGGGGATCTGGGTGAAAGAGGCCCAGTCCTGATCTGAGCAGTCTTGGAGATCTCGGCCCCAGGTCCCGCACACCTGGCTTCCTCTGCCTGCTCCCCCATGCGTGAGGCTCGTCCAAACGTGTGGAGAGTGGCCCTGAGAATAGAAATAGCTACGTTAAGGGCTGGAGCAATAGCACAGCGGGTAGGGCGTTTGCCTTGCACGTGGCTGACCCAAGTTCGATTCCCAGCATCCCATATGGTCCCCTGAGCACCGCCAGGAGTGATTCCTCAGTGCAAAGCCAGGAGTAACCCCTGAGCATCTCCAGGTGTGGCAAAGAAAGAAAGAAAGAAAGAAAGAAAGAAAGAAAGAAAGAAAGAAAGAAAGAAAGGAAGGAAGGAAGGAAGGAAGGAAGGAAGGAAGGAAGGAAGGAAGGAAGGAAGGAAGGAAGGAAGGAAAAAGAAAAGAAAAGAAAAGAAAAGAAAAGAAAAGAAAAGAAAAGAAAAGAAAAGAAAAGAAAAGAAAAGAAAAGAAAAGAAAAGAAAAAAGAAATAGCTACTTTTAAAAGAATGCTTGGGATAGAGAGATTCCACAGGGGAAAGGCCTTGCATGTGGCTGACCCTGGGTCAACCCTGGGCCCCCTTCTCCACAAACCCTTCCCACTACTCCAGCTTGGTAACTTAATTCTGTTGTCAGAGTCTAAGAGTTTTTTCCATTGGCCATTGTTTATTCCCTTGCTTTGTTTCTTTATATATCATATAAATGAGATCATCTAGTATTTGTTTTTTATTCTTTTGATATATTTTGCTTAACATGACATCTTCTAGTCTATTCACATAGCAAAATGCAAGATTTTGATAGAAGAGTTTACAATCTCAAAATGAAAAATATTTTATTTTTCTTATTACTAAAACAATGTGTTTCTTATGAATAATTCAGGCTATGAAGATGATATAAAATTTAAACAGGTCTTGAGGCCAGAGCAACAGTGCAGTGGATAAGGCACTTGTCTTGCACACAACTGACCTGGGTTCAATCCCTGGCACCCCTTTTGGTACCCTGAGCACCACCAGAAGTGATTACTGAGTGCAGAATCAGGAGTAGCACCTGAGCATTGCCAGATGTGAACCAAAAAAACAAAGGAAAAAATTAAAACAAGTCTATGCACAAAAGTCAAATCAAAATGGATTAAAGATCTGGATATCCTACCTGAATCCATAAGTTGTATATAGAAAAATATAAACAGAACTCTACATTGAAGTGAAAGCCATCTTTAAGGATGGTCACTAATCAAGCAAGTAGAAGCAGATAAACGGATGGGACTACATTAAACTGAGAAACTTCTGCACCTCAAAGGAAACAATGAACAGAATACAAAGGTAGCCTGCAGACTGGGAGAAATTATTTTCCCACCAGTCATCTGACAAAGGATTAATATCCAAGATATATAAAGCCCGTAGAACTCTACAAGGTAAAAACATCGAGGTATCAAAAATTAGAGGAGATAAACAGGAACTTCTTCTTCAAAGAAATACAAATGGCCAAAAAGCATATGAAAAATGCTCTGTCACTAACCATCAGAGAAATACAAATCAAAACAACAATAAGATATCTCCTCACCGCATAGATATTGACACACATTAAAACAAGCAACAACCAGTGTTGGCAAACATGTGGGGGAAAAGGGCCCCTTTATTCACTATTGCTTAGAATGTCAACTGTTCCAGTCTTTTTGTTTTTGTTTTTAGGCCACATGCTCAGAGGTTACTCCTGGTTATACACAGAGGAATTAGTTCTGGTGGTGCACAAGGGACCATGTGGGATACAGGGTATTGAACCTGGGTAGGCCACATGAAAGGCAAATGCCCTACGTGCTGTACTATCTCTCTAGACCCCGGTCCAGCTTTTTAGGAGACAAAAACTAGAAATTGAACTTCCATATGAACCAGCAATTCCACTCCTGGGAATATACCCCATGGACCCAAAAGCACAATGCAGAAAAGATATCTACAGGAAATCATTTGCTTAAAGTAAAAGGAAAGGTGAGAATGTAGAGATCCAGAGAGTGAAGACAGCTTGAAATTGCAGCTTTTGACTATGGAAGAGAGTTTTGAACTGGAAAAGAAAAGAAATATAGAAAATGTATGAGTTACTTTGTAGTGGAAACAATCTATACATTTACACAATTATTTATAGGCAGCCAAGTTTATAATTCCATATTAAAAATACACATAGATGAGGCATTTAAGATACTGGCAGAGGATAGAGAAAATTATAAACCATGAGATCCAGGCTGTGTAGGAAAGAAAGGAAAAGTAAGAAAAGATTAAATGGGAAGTAAATGCAAAAGTTCAAAGGACTCAGTGTTGGTAGAGTGAAACCATAAGAAAAACTGAAAGGATGGGAGATTATGGTCAAATAGAAAATTTCAATTTAAGACTTCAACAGTAATTTTTCAGAGGTAACTTTTGAATTTCAGATTTCAGAATTCTAGTTTAGCAATAAATATGATGTGCTCTTGGGAGTGAAATAAAAACAGCCACTCTGAGGGCATGTGACTCAGTGGTAAAGACCTAGGTTCTTTCCCCAGCCCTGTAAGAAATAAATAAATAAAACACCATGCAACTTTATCACAGCTGCTTCTGTAACAAAATATTATGATTGATAGTTAGTGAACATTGAAACATAGAGTATTTGTACATTTACTTAAATTTGGTTTTAAATGAGATTTTCTATGTATTGTAGAAAACCTGGAACCTGATCACTTCGGCAGGCTTGAAGCTAAAACCTCAATCTTACGAAATGTGGATAACCAAATTCTTATGATAAGCCAGGAAAATCAACCTGTGTTTGAAGACATGACTGATCTAGACTGTCAAGGTACTATCTGTATGTATATTTATATACATAAAAATGTAGATATATTTTCAAGCACAGAAATGACGAGCTGCAGTTTCTACATTTTTCTGATAGTCCTAATCCTTAGGTAGAAGTAATAATAATTTTATTTTATAAGGAATTTTATAGGATTCCCATATTTTTCAGTTGGAGCTAGGGAAATAGCTCAAAGAATGAGCCCAGAGTTCAGTCCCTGGCACTGCATGACCACTCAAGAATCTCCCTCGTAGGACACTGCCCCCAAAGAAACTGATGCAAATAGATATTGCTGGGTTCCTGCCACTCCGAGCCTGCACAAGGGTCGCCTACCCCTAAACTGCTTTTGTATCTTTATAAAATTGGATCCTTGCTCCCTGATGGCTATAACCAAAAATTCTGAAACCGTTTCAAAATTAAAAATTAATCTACAAGCATACCAATTGATCTCTTCCACCAGAAATTTCGGGTACCTTAGAAATGAATAAGCTGGAGCTGGAGTGGTAGCACAGCGGGTAGGGCATTTGCCTTGCACGCGGCCAACCCAGGTTCAATTCCCAGCACCCCATATGGTCCCCTGAGCACCGCCAGGAGTGATTCCTGAGTGCATGAGCCAGAAGTAACCCCTGTGCATCGCCAGGTATGACCCAAAAAAGCAAAAAAAAGAAAAAGAAAAAGAAAGAAATGAATAAGCTTATTGTGCTTCCCAAGATATGAATCTCAAACATCATGAGTTCAAGAAAAAATAAAAGAATATGCCTTATTTGAAAATTACTAAATTTTTATCTTAAGATATTTTTCCCCCAGGGGGCAGAGGGTGTCAGGGAGGCAGAGAGGGGAGTGGTCTTTGGGCCACAGCCAACACCTTATTCATTGTAGTATCTCTCTGCCTTCTTTTTTTTTTCTTTTTGGGTCACACCCGGCAATGCTCAGGGGTTACTCCTGGCTCTGCACTCAGGAATCACTCCTGGCATTGCTCAGGGGACCATATGGGATGCTGGGAATCGAACCCGGGTCGGCCGCATGCAAGACAAACGCCCTACCCACTGTGCTATCGCTCCAGCCCCTCTCTCTGCCTTCTTAACAGTATTTTAATACTCTATTTAATATTTAAAAGTTAAAGGCAGTCTTTTAGAATTCATAATATCTCTAAAATACCTAAAAGTTGCTGAATTTATGTTGTAATATACATGTAAATGTGTTTTCTTCTTATTTTATTTTTTGGTTTTTGATTTTTTTTTTTTTTGGTTTTTGGGTCACACCCGGCGATGCACAGGGGTTACTCCTGGCTCTTCACTCAGGAATTACCCCTGGTGGTGCTCAGGGGACCATATGGGATGCTGGGATTAGAACCCGGGTTGGCCGGTGCAAGGCAAACGCCCTACCCGCTGTGCTATTGCTCCAGCCCCTATTTTTTGGTTTTTGAGCCACACTTAAGGTACTCAGAGCTTACTCCTGGCTCTGAGCTCAGGGATCATGACTGGCAGTGCTCAAAGGAACATATGGGTGCCTGGGATCAAACCCAGGTCACTGCATGCAGGGCCAGTGCCCTGCCCACTGTACTATCACTGCTTGATGACTAACAGAATCTCAGTGTTGGGTAGAAGTCTATTAAAAGCTACCCTTGATAATTTCTATATTATAATGGTTCTTAGTAATTCTTCTAATGGTAATAAATAAACAATTATTAATGTTTATTTCAGAAAATGCATCACAGGTCAGATTTATCATATATTACTATAAAGATAGCCTCAACAAACGTCCGGGACATCTTCCAGTAACCATCTCCGTGAGGCATAGGAGACTATCTACTCTCTCCTGCAAAGACAAAATTCTTTCCTTTCCGGTAAGACTGAATCTTAGCTGCTTGTCATATTTGTGTGAAAATCAGAAAACTAGATTATCCTGCATCCAAGCTTTTGCCAGAACAGAGTAACAAGAAACAGAGAACATGTAAAGTGGATAATACTAAAATTTATCAAACTTCTCTTATAGTAACACAGAGTTCTTCCTGAACCTCCATAGAGAGAAAGGGGCACACTTTTTCACAAAACTGGATTTTTTGAAAAATAAATCTGTAGGTAAATAGAAATACAGAATATATATATGCAAATGATCATATTTAAGAATTACATGTGGGGGCCTTGACGGTTGTTAAGTGGCATAAAGTGCCCGGGGTGAGGGTCTGGGGATGCAGCTAAGCAGTAGGACACTTGTATTAGATGTGTAAGACCTGGCACCACCAATAATATAGAATAATGATGAATTAAATAAAACAAAATGCCCAGTGTACATGTAAGGCCTGAAACTTAATCCTCACGATAGAGCATGTGCCAGGGCAACCCTTGACAGCCCACTGACAGCAAGAAGGGAAAACAGATGCATGTGACTTTGCAGAGTAAGTTCTGCTACATGAAAAGAAGCTATTTCAGATTATTCATAACAAGCAATACAAAATAAGTTATTTAGATCCTGCTTTGGGGGCATGCGTTGGAGGTCAGGGTGGAAACATTCAAAATATGGTGGTGGGAAGGTGTAATGATGGTGGGATTGGTGTTGGACTATTAAATGTAATCAATTATTGTGAACAACTTCATAAAAATATAATAAATTTTTTTTCTTTCTGGGTCACACTCGGCGATGCACAGGGGTTACTCCTGGCTTTGCACTCAGGAATTACTCCTGGTGGTGCTCAGGGGACCATATGGGATGCTGGGAATCGAACCCGGGTCGGCTGTATGCAAGGCAAATGCCCTACCCGCTGTGCTATCGCTCCAGCCCCCAAAGTAAATTTTTTTAAAAGAAGCTAATTGACCTTTGATGAGTCCTCTACTTTGTAAATTATAACATTTTAATTCCTAATTGTTTTCTTCCTGCTTCTTTGCCCAAGCATTGGCTATATCCTTCAAATTTCAGATGATGAATGCTAATGCTACTTCTTTTCTTTCTTTCTTTCTTTCTTTCTTTCTTTCTTTCTTTCTTTCTTTCTTTCTTTCTTTCTTTCTTTCTTTCTTTCTTTCTTCCTTCCTTCCTTTTTTTTTCTTTTTTCGTGGTGCTGTCAGGGCCTCACACATTCAAGGCATGTTCTCTAGTACTGAGTCACATCCACAGTTTCAAATGATGTATGTCATTTCTTTTTCTTTCTTTTTACTTTCCTTTGTTTGGGGACCATACCCAGTGGTGCTTGGGATCCACTCTAAGCTGTGGGCTCAGTGATGCTAGGATCAAAATGGAAAGATGCATTCGAGGAAAGTGCCTTAACCTCTGTACTATTTTTCTGACTTCTGTATGTCATTTTGTTTAATTTTTCTGTTTTCCTGGCTTTTTTTAGGGGGGCTACATTCAGTGGTGTTTAGGCCTTGCCCCTGCTTCTGTGCTCACGGGTCACCCTTGTGGTATTCAGAAAACCATAATGTGGTGCCAGAGATTGACCCAGGGTCAGCTATGTGCAAGGCAAGTGCATTACTTGCTGAATTCTCTCTCTAGCCAAACATTTCTAATTCTAACCTAAGTGAACAAAATTAACAAAGTGAGCTATAAAGTCAGTGGTCTAGTATATCCCAAAGACAGACATAAATCGTTTTCTGTCTCAAAAAATTATTTTGGGTCTCACAGTTTTTTTCTCTATTCTCCACAATTTTCTACATTTCCTCCCTGATTTTATTGCTGATTATTATTAGGTAAATAACCACTCATATAATTACAGATTAGCCTAGAAAATTTTCCTCCAAGTGAGTGCAGTCAGTGGGCATGTTCACAAAAATGCCCCAAGAAATTCCATTTTGTGAAGACTTTGAGTGGGGATTTGCCAATAAAGACCTGTCAACTGTCCCCACTGAAAGTTAGGGTATAACCTCTGTGGATGTGCCAGGGAGCAACTAGGAAAGAAGGAAAAGCAACTCACAAATAAAATCCAAATAAAATCAGTGTCTGTGCTTCAGACGAATCCCTTAACCAGCCCCTTCCAAGCAGAAGGCACCCCTTGCAATCTGGAGTCCTCACTCTGACCTGAAAGACAGGAAGATAAATTATCCTGAGGATCTGTGGAATATAGAATAATAGACTATAAGACTAACACCCAAGAATAGTAGAAATAAGCACCAGGAGATTGTTTCCATGGCTTGGAGGCTGGTCTCTCATTCTGGGTAACTCAGGGAAGGGACCACCAAGTAAAATGTGGTTGGAGGTCATGTGGGGGAAAGGTGAGGCGGGCGGAATACAGACTAGAGACTGAACACAATGGCCACTCAACACCTTAATTGCAAACCACAACACCTCATCAGAGAGAGAGAACAAAAGGGAATTCCCTGCCATAGTGGCAGGGTGGGGTGGGGGGAGACGGGACTGGGGAGGGGGGAAGGGATGTTGGGTTTACGGGTGGTGGAGAATGGGCACTGGTGAAGGGATGGGTTATCAAACTTTGTATGGGGGAAGCATGAGCACAAAGATGTATGGATCTGTAACTGTACCCTCACGATGACTCTCTAATTAAAAATAAACTAAAAAAAATTTTAAAAAAATTATCCTGAGGAGAACTCTTTTAAGAAGAGAATATAAAAATCCCAACTCCATAAAGTTGATCATTTTTTTACTTACATAACTTGTCAAACTAGTATATCTTAATTTTATAATATGTATTTATAAATTATAACTTATAAGTTTAAACTTATAATTTATCAAAAGCATAAATTTCATTATTTGTGGCCCTGACATATTACATAGTACATCCTGAAAAAGTAGGCGTAATGTAGTAGTGGGAAAGACAAACAACACTGACAGATGACCACCTACATTTAGAATACAGGTTTTTTTTGTTTGTTGTTGTTGTTGTTGTTGTTATTTTGTTTTGGGGGTCACACCCAGAGGTGCTCAAGAGTTACTCCTGACTCTGCACTCAGGAATTATTCCTGGCGGTGCTTGGGGGACCATATGGGATGCTGGGAATCAAACCTGGGTTGGCGCATGCAAGGCAAACGCCCTACCCGCTGTGCTATTGCTCCAGCACTAGAATACAGTTTTAGGTTATTTAACCTTTCCTCATAAAACCCTATTCTGTGACTGTAAGGTCCAGGAAACATTTGTTCTGCTAGGGCAATAATCTATAATCATCAGTCCACAGACTGCTGATGTGCAGGTATAGGAAGGTTGAAAACCAAGTGTCTCCCACAGTGGTTAGAACATACTACATGGGTAATATGCAGATACGTATCAGCCTATGGGAGTGAAAACGTTGAAGAAAGGAGCCAGAGGGATAGTATTACGGATAAGGCCTTTGCCTTGCACGCAGCCAATCCAGGTTCAATCCCCAGCATCCCACATGGTCTCTTGAGCCCCAATAGGAGTTATTCCTGAGTGCAGAGTCAGGAGTAACCCCTAAGCATTGCTGGGTATCACCCAAAAAAAGAAAAACAAAACAAAAATGTTGAAGGACAGTCAGAATACTTTCAGTACAGAATGTTAAAACAGTTATGGAGCTGAAGTACTTGGTAGGGAGACAGAATCAAGAGTTACTGACTGAAACGGGCCTATGCAAGAATCTAGGACCTAGCCTGAAAACAAACTTACATAAAGCAAATTTGGTTCTAGACTCAATAGAAGGAAGGAGCTGAGATTCCTCTCATTACCCACCTCTCCCAGGGCTGGCTCATGAACTAGAACTAGCCTGGCCCCATGGGTGGAGATCATCAATGTCTTTTAAAATGTTGGAGAAGACAGAAACTAAAATTAGCCCTAAAAGGCTGGATCTGGGGCTGGAGGAATAGCACAGTGGGTAGGGCGTTTTCCTTGCACGTGGCCAATCCAGGTTCGAATCCCAGCATCCCATATGGTCCCCTGAGCACCGCCAGGGGTGATTCCTGAGTGCAGAGCCAGGAGTAACCCCTGTGCATCGCCGGGTGTGACCTAAAAAGCAAAAAATAAATAAATAAAATTTTTAAAAATTTTTAAAAAGGCTGGATCTTTGCTGGAACTCTACTTAATCTGGAGTAGATCATCATCATCATCATCATCATCATCATCATCATCATCATCATCATCATCCCGTTGATTGTCGAATTTCTCGAGCAGTCTCAGTAGCGTCTCCAGTCGTCCTAGCCCTGAGATTTTAAAAGCCTCTCTTTACTCTTCCTTCCCAACACTGCCACATTGGAGGCTCTTTCAGGGTCAGAGGAATGAAACCCATCATTGTTACTGGTTTTGGCATATGAATACGCCACAGGGAACTTGCCAGGCTCTCCCACGCGGGCAGGAAACTCTTGGTATGCCAGGTTCTCCAAGAGGGAGAACTAGGCTATAAGATGTCATTTCCAGGAGCTTGGTTTTATAGTCTCTGGATGTTGGCTGTTGATGGGATTACATGGCGCTGGGGGCAGTTTCTGGGTGTGATTGCCTAGCTACTGGAAAATGGGGGATCTGGGCAGAAGAAGCCCAGTCCCCATCTGAGCAGGCTTAGAGATTTCAGCCCAGGGTCCCACACACCTGGGTTCCTCTGCCAGTTCCATCATGTGTGAGGCTCATCCAAACGTGTGGAGAGGGTCCTTGAGTATGGCTGTGGCTGAGTTCCAGAGACCTTCAGCTGCCAGGGCTCTGCTCAGGGCAAGGAGGGAAACTCAACCCACCCCCTCCAAGGGGCCCTGATGAAGACACCCAGGCAAGGGGCTAAGAGACTCCGGAGTATATAGGCTGTGTGTTTTTGCTGGGGAAGGACCTCATGGATTGATCAAATAGAAATGCCACCCAACTCAGGAAAAGGAAGCTATCTGAGGGAGAAAGTGCAGATGTCTACACATGAATGTGAATTCCATGGTAGGAAAAGCCAGAATGAAGAGGGAGGATAATAGGTTAAGAATTTTTAAAAGAAATTTAAAAAGAGGGATGGAGAGATAAAAACAGTGAATAGGTGCTTGCTTAGCATGCAGCTGACCCAAGTTTGATCCCTGGCACCCCATATGGTCCCGCACCCACCAGGAGTGATCCGTGAACATCCAGGAGTCAGCCCTGAGCATTGCTGGGAATGGCCAAAAACAAAAAAAGGGAATTCAGACAGAAAGGTGATCAGTATAATATTTGGAGATGTTTTCTTAACTCTTGTGAATAAAAAATTAGGATTGTATAATATACTTCAAATAAAATTAATATATTCAAATAATGTCCTTTTTCTATATAGGAAATTGAACCTCCTGCTGATATAGATGATGAAAAAAGTGACATCATATTCTTTATGAAAAGAGTTATAGGATTTAATAATAAAATGGAATTTGAGTCATCATTGTATGAAGGACACTTTCTTGCTTGTAAGAGAGAAAACGACCTTTTCAAACTCATCTTGAAAAAAAAGGATGAAAATGGCGCTCAGGGTAGACCGAAGGATACAACTGTAATTTTCAATGTTATAAATACAAAATAAAACATGTGAAAAGAAGCTCAGATGTAATTTTGTGGTGGAGTATTTGCCTGGCATGTGTGAGATCCTGGGTTCAATTTCCAACAATGCAAAATGAAATAAATAAGATAGGTGACAAGATTTATGAGCTTTGGCTTTTTTAGAAAGATCATAAGAACCTGTGCTTCTTTTGCATTATGGTCTCCAAAGTGACAAGTAAGAAAAAATAAAGAACTTTCTTTTTTTTTAATTTATTTTTTATTAATGAATCACCGTAAGGGTACAGATACAGATTTACATATTCTCGTGCTTGTGATTCAGTCGTTCACAGCTTGAGTACCCATCCCTCCACCAGTGCCGGTTCTCCACTGATGACCCCATCATCCCTCCTACCCCCCCCCATCCCATCCTCCCCCACCCCTCCTCTGTGGCATGCATTCCCTTTTGTTCTCTCTCTCCTTTTGGGTGTTGTGATTAACAATGGAGGTATTGGGTGGCTATCATGTTCAGTCTATAGTCTGCTTTAAGCACACCTCTCCCATCCCAAGCGGGTCCTCCCACCACATTTTACTTGGTGTTCCCTTCTCTATCTGAGCTGCCTTTTCCCCCAGCATGTGAGGCCGACTTCCAAGCCATGGAGCAAATCTGGTACTTATTTCTGCTACTCTTGGGTGTTAGTCTCTCATTCTGTTGTTTTATATTCCGCAGATGAGTGCAATTCTTCTATGTCTGTCTCTCTCTTTCTGGCTCATTTCACTTAGCATGATACTTTCCATGTTGATCCACTATATGCAAAGTTCATGCCTTCATCTTTTCTGATGGCTGCATAGTATTCCATTGTGTAGATGTACCAAAGTTTCTTTAACAAGTCATCTGTTCTCGGGTACTCAGGTTTTTTCCAGATTTTGGCTATTGTAAACAGTGCTGCGATGAATGTACAAGTGCAGATGTCATTTTGACTATACCTTTTTGCATCTCCGGGATATATTCCCAGGAGTGGTATTGCTGGGTCAAATGGGAGCTCAATTTCTAATTTTTTTGAGGAGCGACCATATCATTTTCCAGAAGGGTTGAACCGGTCGGCATTTCCACCTGCAGTGTAGGAGGGTCCCTTTCTCCCCACATCCATGCCAACAGCAGTTGCTTCTGTTCTTTTGGAGGTGTGCCAGTCTCTGTAGTGTGAGGTGGTATTTCATAGTTGTTTTGATCTTTATCTCCCTGATGATTAGTCATGAAGAGCATTTTTTTCATGTGCCTTTTGGCCATTTGTATTCCTTCCTTGAGAGTTCATTTCTTCACCCCATTTTCTGATGGGGCTGGATGTTTTCTTCTTGTAGAGTTCAACCATTGCCTTATATACCCTTGATATCAACCCCTTATCAGATGGGTACTGGGTGAATATCCTTTCCCATTCTGTAGATTGCCTTTGTATTCTGGTCACTGTGTCTTTTGTGGTGCAGAAGCTTCTTACTTTAATATAGTCCCGTTTGTTTATCTCTGTTTCTACTTGATTGCTTAATTGCATGTCATCTTTGAAGATATCTTTAGTTTCAATATCATGGAGGGTTTTTCCGACCTTGTCTTCAATATACCTTATGGATTATGGTCTGATGTTGAGGTCTTTAATCCATTTTGATCTGACCTTTGTGCAAGGTGTTAGGTCAAGGTCTAAGCCCATTTTTTTGCATGTGGTTGACCATTTATGCCAGCACCATTTGTTAGAGAGGCTTTCCTTGCTCCACTTCACATTTCTTGCTCCCTTATCAAAGATTAGATGTTCATACAATTGGGGTGGTGTGTAGGGATATTCCACCCTGTTCCATTGGTCTGCGGCTCTGTCTTTGTTCCAGTACCATGCTGTTTTAATTGTTACCGCTTTGTAGTAGAGTTTAAGGTTGGGAAGGGTGATGTCTCCCATCATCTTTTTCCCAAGAATTGCTTTAGCTATTCATGGGCGTTTGTTGTTCCATATGAATTTCAGGATTGCTTGATCAATTTCTTTGAAGAATTTCATGGGATACGTATCCTTATAGGGATCACATTGAATGTGTATAGTGCTTCAGGGAGTATTGCCAATAAGTCTTCCTATCCATGAGCAGGGAATATGTTTCCATTTCTTTGCGTCTTCTTTTATTTCATGGAGTAGGGTTTTGTAATTTTCTTTGTAGAGATCCTTAACCTCTTTAGTTAGGCTGATTCCGAGGTACTTGATTTTCTGGGGCACAATTGTGAATGGCATTTTTTTATGTCACTTTCCTCTGTCTCACTATTAGCGTATGGGAAGGCCATGGATTTTTGGGTATTGATTTTATAGCCTGCAACTTTACTGTACATGTCTATTGTTTCTAGGAGTTTCTTAGTAGAGGTTTTAGGATTCTCTAGATATAAAATCATATCATCTGCGAATAATGAGAGCTTGATTTCTTCCTTTCCTATCTGGATGCCCTTAATGTCTTTTTCTTGCCTAATTGCTATTGTAAGTACTTCCAGTACTATGTTGAACAGAAGTGGTGAGAGTGGGCATCCTTGTCTTGTCCCTGATCTTAGAGGAAAGGCCCTTAGTTTTTCTCCATTGAGGATAATGCTTGCCACGGATTTGTGGTAGATGGCTTTGACTATCTTGAGGAAAGTTCCTTCTAAACCCATTTTCGTGAGAGTTTTTATCATAAATTGATGTTGGATCTTGTCAAATGCTTTCTCTGCATCTATTGAAATGATCATATAATTTTTATTTTTACTTTTGTTTATGTGATGGATTATGTTGATTGATTTCCGAATGTTAAACCATCCTTGCATCCCAGGGATGAATCCGACTTGGTCGTGATGTATGATCTTTTTGATAAATTGTTGGATTCTATTTGCTAGTATTTTGTTGAGGATCTTCGCATCCGTGTTCATCAGGGATATTGGCCTGTAGTTTTCCTTGTTAGCAGTGTCTTTATTTGCTTTTGGTATTAAGCAGATATGTGCTTCATAGAAACTGTTTGGGAGAGTTCCTGTTTTTTCAATTTCCTGAAAAAGCTTGAGGATAACTGGCAAGAGGTCCTCTTTAAATGTTTGGAAGAATTCGCTAGTGGGGCTGGAGTGATAGCACAGCGGGTAGGGCGTTTGCCTTCCATGCGGCCAACCCAGGTTCGATTCTCAGCATCCCATATGGTCCCCCAGCACCGCTAGGAGTAATTCCTGAGTGCAGAGCCAGGAGTAACCCCTGTGCATCGCCGGGTGTGACCCGGAAAGCAAAAAATTAAAAATAAATAAATTTAAAAACAAAAGAATTTGCTAGTGAAACAATCTGGGCCTGGGCTTTTGTTTTGGAAAGACTTTTGATTACAGTTTCAATTTCCTTGATATTAATGGGTCTGATCAGGTATTCCAAGTCTTTTTGGTTCAGTCTTGGGAGATTGTAGGAATCCAGGAATTTATCCATTTCTTTTAAAGGGTTCTCTTTTTTTGTGGCATATAGACTTCAAAGTAGTCTCTGATGATGATTTGAATTTCATTGGTTTCTGTTGTGATGTCCCCCTTTTCATTTCTGATTCGGTTTATTAGGGTTCTCTCTCTCTTTCTTTGTGAGTATTGCTAGTGGTTTATCAATCTAATTTATTTTCTCAAAAAAACAGCTCTTTGTTTCATTGATCTTTCGAATTGTTTTTTGGGTTCCCATGTCATTAATTTCTGCTCTAAGTTTTATTATTTCTTTCCTTCGATCTGGTTTGTGTTCCTTTTGCTGGTCCTTTTCTAAGATCTTGAGCTGTGAAGTCAAGCTATCTACGTAGGCCCTTTCTTCCTTCTTGAGGAATGCTAACAGGGCTATAAATTTTCCCCTTAATACAGCTTTAACTGCACCCCATGGGTTCTGGTAGCTTGTGTCTTCATTCTCATTTGTTTCAAAGTATCTTTTGATTTCTTCCTTGATTTCCTTCGTGACCCACTCATTGTCAAACAATGAGTTGTTTAATTTCCGGGTGTTTGATTTGATTCTCCATGTCTGTGTGTGATTAACTTCTATCTTCAGCGCATCATGGTCTGAAAAGATAGTTGATACAATTTCTGTCTTCTTGATTCTATTGAGGTATGTTTTGTGACCCAGAACGTGGTCTATTTTGGAAAATGTTCCGTGTGCACTGGAAAAGAATGTGTATTCTTTCTTTTGGGGGTGTAAAGCCCTGTATAGGTTTATTAGCCCTCTCTCCTCCATTTATTCCTTCAGAGCCATTGTTTCCTTGCTGAGTGTTTTTCTTGTTGAATTACCCAAAGGTGATAAGGCAGTGTTGAAGTCTCCAACTACTACTGTGGTGCTAGTGATGTCCCTCTTAAATTCTGTTAGAAGTTGTTTTAAGTATTTAGCTGGTCGCTCATTAGATGCGTATACATTTAAGAGTGTGATTTCTTCCTGTTGTACATATCCCTTGATGAATAGAAAATGACCTTCGTTGTCCCTTCTAATCTTTTTCAGTCTGAAGTCTATGTTGTCAGATACTAGTATGGCCACCCCAGCTTTTTTGAGGGAGTTGTTGAGGCTTCTGAGATCATTTCTTCATTCTCTCCTTGTGGTGGGGATTTTCGCTGTTTCTTCATGTTGTTATGGGCCTTACTCTCAGGCGCTCTTCCTAGCTTATGTAGGGTTTCTATTGAACATTTGAGGCTATGATCTCTTTTTTTTTTTTTTTTATTGGCTAGGGTTGTCATTTCATTTTTTTTTTTATTGTGGAAAGTTACAAAGTTACAAAGTTTTCAGGTTTAAATCTCAGTTATACAATGCTCGAATACCCATCCCTTCACCAGTGCTCATATTCCACCACCAAGAATCCCAGTATAGCTCCACCCCGCCCCCTCACACCCCAAACACCCCCACGCCCCTAGCCCCCCCACCCTGAGCCCCCCCCCGCCTGTGTAACTAATAAATTTCACTTTACTTTCACTTTGATTGCATACAATATTTCAACAAAACTCACTATTATTGTTTGGAGAGTCTCTCCCCTAAAGTCAGACCTGCTGAAAAGGAAGCATAAGGTAATTTGTTTTCCATTGCTGAGGATGAAGAAGTGTGAGGTCGAGTGACCACACTTAGCGGTTGAGGCTATGATCTCTTTATACAGGGCTGTTGTGCAGCTTTCTCATGTTCCCTGGCAGTTTTTGTAAAATTAGGATAGGATAGGATAGTTGACTATTAGCATATAGTGACTAACGTGGCCAGGGTGTTCTTCAAAAGAATAGGTTATACAGATTGTGACCCAGGTCGCAATGCAGGGAAGGGGAGAAATAACTGGACCACCACTCCTGAAGGAGGCCACGCCCCTTTTCCAGACCACGCCCCCTGACATAAGGACACGCCCCCAACAACCTAGTGGAGAAGCGAGGTGGAAACCTGGGCGGTTCAGGATAGATGCCTGGACGGGAGAAGGGAGTTAGGGCGACAGTAGAGGTGACTGACTGCAGCAACATGGGGGTGGGGGCCTTCAGAAGCCCCAGACGGTGGGGGCGGACTGGAGGGCTCTTTCTCGCTGGGCAGGGGCGGCGGGGGGCGGGGGGTCGGGGGGTGTTGCAGGATGCAGTCCCGGTTACCTGGGCGGGAGGGGGGAGTTAGCGCGGTGGTAGTGGTGACTGATGGCGGCAACATCAAAACAAATAAAGAACTTTCACAAAATTGACTTGATGTTCTCTAATCTGAGTGAATATTTGTATAATGTAAAAAAGAAAATGCATGTTTTGGAAACATTCTAAATTGTTAATCAGAACGTTTGTTATATTCAATGAAAGTACTTTTCATCTGTGGCTCCCATTGATATCAGATACTAGTACATAAATGTGTGGGTTTTGTTGTTGTTGGTTTTGAGGTTTCTTTTTGGGCTTGAGGGGTGTTTTGTTTGCTTGTTTGTTTTGGGGGTTTGAGCCTCACATGATGATGCTCAAGCTGTACTTCTGCTCTGTACTCAGGGATCACTACTAGCAGTGTTTGGAGGACCGTATGCAGTGCCAGAGATTTGAACTGGGACCTGCATACAAGTTTCAGCAGTGGAGGCCAGAGGGATAGTAAAACTGGGAGGAAACTTCCTTGCATGCAGCCAACCTGGGTTCAATCACCAGTACATGTGGTCCCCTGAGCATTACCAGGAGTGATCCCTGAGCACAATCCCCACAAAATGTGTCTTGTATCCAGAATATACAAATTAAAATTCAATACATAGGAGACAATTCAAAGTTTCTGATAATCCAGTTTTGAAATGGAAAAAAAGATCTGAACCAATGTGTATAAATAAAATATATACAAATGGTTCATAAGCATATGAAAAAATATTGTCATTAGTCATTAGGGAAACACAAATTTAAAACAACAATGACATACACTGTATATGCATCAGAATGACTGATTTTAAAAAAACAGCAATTCTAGATGATTGCTAGTAGACACTTTGAAAAAGCTTTGCACTTTTTTTTTATTTGCTTTTTGGGTCACACCCAGCAATGCTCAGGTGATCAAACCCGGGTCACCATGTGCAAGGCAAACACCCTACCCACTGTCTATCACTCCAGCCCCAAAGTTTTGGGTCACACCCAGCAATGCTCAGGTGATCAAACCCGGGTCACCATGTGCAAGGCAAACACCCTACCCGCTGTCTATCACTCCAGCCCCAAAGTTTTGCACTTTCTTAAATGATTGGATAATTTTTTCAAAAGAACAGTACTATTATTCCTATATATCAACACAGGGCTGGAGTGATAGCACAGCGGTGGAGCATTTGCCTTGCAGGAGGCTGACCCAGATTCGATTCCTCCACCCTCTCGGAGAGCCTGGCAAGTTACCAAGAGTATCTTGCCCACACAGCAGAGCCTGGCAAGCTACCCATGGTATATTCAATATGCCAAAAACAGTAACAATAAGTCTCACAATAGAGATGTTACTGTTGCCTGCTCGAGCAAATCGATGAGCAATGGAGTGACAGTGACAGTGATATATCAACACAAGAAATAATAAACATATCCACAAATACTCATGTTATTCTTTGAAGCAACATTAATCATTAGCTGGAAAATGGAAAGAGCCCAAATGTCCATTATTTTGTGATGGGATAAGCAAATGTGGTATGTCCAAAATGGAATGCCAACATTAAAACTTTTAATTAAAATGCAGATACACTCTATAACATGAACTACTAAAACATAGATAAAATGAAAGAAGCCAAAGACAAAAGATGGTGAACCACATGATTCTCTTTATATAAACTTTCTCTAAAGGCAAAACTATAGTGACAAAAAAGTAGATTCATGTTTGTCTATGATGAGGAGTGAGAATGGAGATTAATGGTAAGAGTGGAGAAGAAAATGTATCAAAGAAGGATATCGTGATGGTTGCACACTTTGGTTCTGTATCACTGTCATCCCGTTGCTCATCGATTTGCTCGAGTGGGCACCAGTAACATCTCCATTGTGAGACTTGTCACTGTTTTTGCCATATCGAATACACCACGGGTAGCTTGCCAGTCTCTGCTGTGCGGGTGGGATACTCTTGGTAGCTAGCCGGGCTCTCCCAGAGGGGTGGAGGAATCAAACCCCAGTTGGCCACGTGCAAGGCAAATGCCCTACCTGCTGTTCTATTGCTCCCGCCCACTTTGGTTAAATTTAGTAAAAATTATTAAATTATGGTGTTTAAAATTGATAAATTAATGATGTGTGAATAATAGCTCAATAAAGTTTGGGGGCTATTTTTCAGGGGTTTTCTTCCAGTTTGGGAGCCAAACCCAGCAGTGCTCAGGGTTTACTCCTTGCTCTGCACTGAGGGATCACTCCTGGCAGGACTCCAAGGATCAAACCTGTGTCCACTGCATGCAAGGCAAGTGCCTTACTTGCTGTACTATATCTTCTGCCCATTAAAGTTATTTTCTTGATTTTTGGGTCACACCTGCCAATGCACAAGGATTACTCCTGACTCTGCACTCAGGAATCACCCCTGGCGGTGCTCAGGGGATCATTTTGGGATGCTGGAAATCAAACCCGGGTCGGCTACATGCAAGGCAAATGCCCTACCCGCTGTGCTATTGCTCCAGCCCCCACCATTAACGTTATTTTTTAAAAAAAAGTCATTTTAAAAAATATTATACTAGCTTTGGGGCTGGAGTGATAGCATAGTGGGTAGGGCGTTTGCCTTGCACGCGGCCGACCCAGGTTCAAATCCCAGCATCCCATATGGTCCCCTGAGCATCGCCAGGAGTAATTCCTGAGTGCAGAGCCAGGAATAACCCCTGTGCATCGCCAGGTGTGACCCAAAAACCAAAAAAAAAAATATTATACTAGCTTTGATCCCTGAGCACTGCCAGGGGTGATTCCTGAGTGAATGAGCCAGGAGTGACCCCTGTGCATCGCCGAGTGTGACCCAAAAAGAAAAAAGAAAAAAGAAAAATACTATACTAGCTTTTTGTTTGTGTTTTTTGTTTGGTGTCTACACCTGGCAGTACTCACGTCTTACTCCTGGTTCTGTGCTCAGAGATCATTCCTGGTGGGCTGGCCGTGGCGGGGTGGGGGGGGTGATCCGTAGGGCAGGGCTTGGGGAAGGGCAGCAAATGGAGTGCTGGAGACAGAACCTGAGTCAGTTGCATACAAGGCAAGTGCCCTACCCTATGTATTATCTCTCCAGTCCCTACATGTCATTTTTTTTAATGCATGAAGTTAGAAGTGTGAGAAAAAGAAGATGCAAAGACTAAGGTAATGTGGTGTCAAAGCTTTCACTATGGGCCTTATTTGTCGAGGATGTTTTTTTGCAGAATGTCTCCCCCCAAAGTATTCCCCTGGATAAAGGAGCCTGAGCATTTTTCTACCAGATCCTGTTGCTATTAACTAAACGCTGCCTCTGGGTTAAGAGATTTAAGTGCTTTGTAGGCAACTAGCACTGTACATGGTATCCTAAACGCTATCAGGAATGATCCCTAATCCCAGAGCCAGGAGTAATCCCTGAGCCACTGCTAGGTGTGACTCACCCCCTGCACCCCAATAAATAAAATTCATATCTTTTTTAAAAAAAAAAGCTTTTCCCTCAGACAGAAATCTCTGAATGTGCTTGTTTGAAAGATTTATCTACAGCATAAAGTACAAAGAACAACCATCAGACAAGATGATAATGTTACAATGAACCTTCCAAAAACAGAGGAGGGGGGCAGGGGCCAGGGGCCAGGGGAAAGTGGGGAGGAGTACAGAAATGTACCACAGGGCACCAGACTGGAGCCAGCACTAAGGTAAGAATATGGAGCTGAAGTAATAAAATTATTGGGGGACTTTGTAAGAACAGAGAAGCAGAATTCCCTCCTCATCATATTTAAATGCATCACTGTTTTCTGTACCTCTAAGAAAAGACATCACCAACTAAACTATAATATGCCTTATTCTTATTTCAGTGATGTGAAAAGAAATAAGTTGTCTATCTTGGGCAAGGATTAGCTCAGAAGTGAAGCATTTGTCTTGCATGGGTGAAGTCCTGGGTTCAATTCCTATCCGAGAATTAATGAAGTACAGTACACATTTGTAAACTATTTACATTACCTGACTGTAAATATCTCCATTTCAATAAACCTTTAATGAAGTCTGCTAAACACATGATAACACTCTGTGTGTCTTTGAGACGGTGTGTGTTTATGTATTAAGGGATCACTGAATTTCAATCTGAATCAGTCTGAACAGAAAAGGGGTATGTTTTGATATCAAGATAATCATTATTGGAGGAATTCTGAAGGAACTTAGACCAAAGATAGCCATAAGTATCCAGAATCTGAAGGAACCTTTGAAAACAACAAAACTCTGGACGTCCTTTGGTTCATACAGCAGGAATTTGAGCCCATCTTGATACAATCTTCAATGACGGGGAAAGCGTTTTAAAAAGCCCAAGATGAATTAAAGCTGGACTCAAAATTAAACCCAGCAAACTCCTTGGAAGATGAGATGTTGAGAATGTGAAGAATGTTTAATTTTCCCTTATATTGTCCTTCCCCACTACCCCCCTCTCCCCTCCAAAAGAAAGGGGAAAAAAAACTACCCAAGAAAGAAACCCTAATCAGAAATCTTTATTGGGACTACAGCCATTATAGAGCAGGTAAGGAGCTTGCCTTGCACATGGCCAATCCGAATTCTATCTCAGGCATTCCTTATAGTCCCCTGAGCCCTGTCTGGTGTGATCCCTGAGCACAGAGCCAGGAGTAAGTCCTGAGCCAAAACTACAACCACAGAGACTCAGGAATGAATCCCAGAAGACAGAAGCTTGCCGGAGACTTCTCCAGACCCCGTGCAGAGCCAATTTCACTGGGACACCTCAGATGGAGCAGGTGTTCATTCCCAAATGAACACCCAGCGGCCACAAACTTGCAGAAGAAAAGCCCAGGTATGCGGTACCAGGGATTGAAGACTCCAGGCCCCCGTGGTAGTAGGGAAGGGGCGTCCCACCACATCTCTCCACCCCGCCCCATCGGGGTCCTGGCTGTCATGCCCACGAATTACCTCTGGGTGCCATTTAAGCACATTAACAGCCTTGATCCAGAGACTCACAAATGAATCTCGGATGGTCTCCGGACCCCAATTATTTACAATTTTAGAATTTCAGGAGCATGTGGCCACTTTTGCGACTGCACAACAGCTTATGATAATCATAACAAGCAATAAAAAAAAATATCTAGCATCTGCCAGTGGCAAGCTGGCTTGAGTGGTGTGGGAAGATTTGAAATGATGGTGGTGGGAAGGTGTAATGGTTGTGGGATTGGTGTTGAAATATTGAATTAATCAATGTGAACAACCTCATGAAAATAAAATTTTAAAATTAAAAATGTTTTGTCGTCCCATTGTTCATCGATTTGCTCGCGCAGGCACCAGTAACATCTCCATGGTGAGACTTGTTACTGTATTTGGCATATCAAATATGCCACAGGGAGCTTGCCAGGCTCTGCTGTGTGGGTGGGATACTCTCGGTAGCTTGCTGGGATCTCTGAGAGGAACGGAGGAATCGAACCCAGGCCAGCCACGTGCAAGGTAAATGCCCTACCCGCTGTGCTATCAGTCCTTAAAAAAACTATAAGAATGGGGGCTGGAGCAATAGCACAGCGGTTAGGGCGTTTGCCTTGCATGTGGCCGACCCGGGTTCGATTCCCAGCATCCCATATGGTCCCCTGAGCACCGCCAGGGGTTATTCCTGAGTGCAGAGCCAGGAGTAACCCCTGTGCATCGCCGGGTGTGACCCAAAAAGCAAAAAAAAAAAAAAACTATAAGAAGGGGGCTGGAGCGATAGCACAGTGGGTAGGGCATTTGCCTTGCACACGGCCAACCGGCTTCGACTCCAGCATCCCATATGGTCCTCTGAGCACTGCCAGGAGTAATTCCTCAGTGCAGAGCCAGGAGTAACCCCTGTGCATTGCCGGGTGTGACCCAAAAAGAAAAAAAGAAACAACCATAAAAAAAAATCTTTTTTATAGTATCAGCACAGAAACAGAGGAACAGACCACAATAAAACGTATCTTTCCCCTAACTGTCTGCAACAAGCCATTGATTGCTCACCATAAAAGCATACAAACTACTGCTTTTCCTACTATTCCTTTCTGGCTCTCAGAAATAACTGGCTTTTTCACTATCTTCTCTCAGCACCTGGGTTTCATAATAGAAAGAGAAAATGTCAGGACATGATTATTTTGCTTCTCTTGCTTGTTTTCCAACCCCTTGATTTTGTTGCACAAGATAGATCAATATTGCTTAGTCCATGGATAGCAACTCACAGTTTGCAATTTTGCTAAACCTATTTAAAATTGCTTCTGGAACCACAAAAGCCAACACATGTCAGGATTTGCTATACACATCTGAAAGCATGCTCAAAATACAGTCTTTGATACTGCCTCAGATGACAACAGCTTTGTTCCTTGCTGGACCCCATCTCCTCCCCACCCCATGACTGAACTGTGTGTTTTAGTTTGTTTGCTTAGGTTACTATCTATGTATACCTCCAAGAATTGGTTCAGAAACTAGAAACTGAAAACAGTCAATGGTAGGAGCCAGAGAGACAGGACAGAGATTAACTTATTTGTTTGCACACAGACAACCTGGGTTTGATTCTGTCACTGCTTATGGTCCTATAGAATCACGAGGAATGATTCCTGAGCACAGAGCTAGGAGAAAAATCTGAGCACCACTAGATATGGCCCTGAAACAAAAACAAAACCGGAAATAGTCAATGGCATAGACCCTGGAAATGATACACTAGTAAGAACCTGCCACAAAAGATCTTCCAAAAGAAAAATAAAGCACTTTCTCTTTCGAGTTCTTACTCTACAAGGTGATCTGTGAGGTATTTTTAATCGTCAATTCATTCGTTTAGACTTTTGACACACAAAACAAAGTCAAGCAAACAAAGCAACAGCAGTGAAACGGATGGAAATGATTCTAGAAATCTCTCAAGTGCAATGTTATAAACACAACACAGAGAAAATATCAGACAAGAACTGAAGCCTTGCAAAGGTGTCTCGAAGAAAGTTAAAAACAAAGCGTTAAAGATTCCTGGTTGACTGAAGGAGTACACTTTCAAGCAAAAGTATCATTTAATTTAGGCCTTAGATCAGTGGTCTTTAAGCACTAGTCCACAAACTGGTGCCAGGCAGCATATGGAGACAGGTTGAAAACCACTAGTCTAACAACCTTGACTAAACCTTGGTTCTAACTGCCGGTCTGTATCCTGGGATGCAGACAGGTCTGCAGGGGTGAAATGGTTGCAGTACACTGAAGTGGTAGACAAGAAGAACTCCACTAGACATTCAAGTAAGGACTCTTTCCTCCTAGCATGTGACACTGGGTATGAGGGAAGATCATGGTACTCTACCCAGTGGAATACTATGCAATTCTGAAAAAGAAAAACATACAGTTCACCGTGACACGAATGGGATTAGAGGATCTCATGTTGAGTGAAGTCAGTCAGAGGCAAAGGGAGAGACAGAGAGTGATCTCTCTCATATATAGGGCTTAAAGATACACAGCAAGGGGTGGAAAGGCAGTTGGGATAGAGAAGGGACCAATAAGTCAATGATGATTGGAGGGATTGCTCCAGATGGGAGATGTGTGCTGAAAGTAGACAAAGGACCAACTATGATGGCCTCTCAGTATCTGTATTACAAACCATAATGCCCAAAAGAAGAGAGAGAGTAAGAAGGAAAGTTCCTGCCACAGAGGCAGGGGGGAGGGGGGAGGAGGGGGGCAGTGGCAGGAGGGATACTGGGGACATTAGTGGTGGGAAGTGTACACTGGTGGAGAGATGGGTGTTTGAACATTGTATGACTGAAACTCAATCATGAAATCTTTGTAGCTGTACTTCAAAATGATTCAATTAAAAAACTAAAAAATAGGACCTGGAACAATAGTACAGCAGGTAGGGTATTTATCTTGCACATGGCTGACCTGGGTTCTATTCTCAGAATCCCATATAGTCCCCCAAGCACTGCCATGAGTAATTCTTGAGTGTAGAGCCAGAAGTAACCCCTATGCATCGCTGGGTGTGACCCAAAAAAAATAGCAATTTAAAAATAAAAATACACATCAAGGTAGTAACAAAGAACCATGGCAACACAACAGGAGAACAAATCCACACAACTGAGTGGGTGGAGGTGTCGATAGGGAGGGTCATTAGAATTCTTGAGGGAGGGAGGTGGGAAGTGTTGGGTGTGGTGTTGCAATTATGTATATGAGAAACCATTATTAACAGTATTGTAAGTCACAGAACCTCAATAAAAAGGGTAAAAGGGGCTAGAGCGACAGCACAGCAGGTAAGGCGTTTGCCTTGCATACAACTGACCTGGGTTTGATTCCCAGCATTCCATATGGTCCCCCAAGCACCGCCAGGAGTAATTCCTGAGAGCATGAGCCAGGATGACTCCTTGTGCATCTCTAGGTGTGACCAAAAGGCAAAAAAAATAAAATTAAATAAAAAATAAAGAGGGTTAAGAAGAAAAGATTTATCTTCAAAAAATCACTTGTAATTATCTTAAAAGTTAATCTTCGTGTTAGTTTAAAAACAAAAAGAGGGTCTGGAGCAATATCACAGTAGGTTGGGTGTTTGCCTTGCATGCGGGCAACGTGGGTTCAATTCCCGGTATCCTATATGGTCCCCTGAGCACCACCAAGTATAATTCCTGAGTGCGGAGCCAGGAGTGACCCCTGTGCATCACCAGGTGTGACCCAAAAAGCAAAAAAAAAATAATAAGAAGAAGAAGAAAGAAAGAAAGAAATGAAACTTTGGAGTTGGGAGTCTGGCTCAGTGGTAAAATCCCTGCTTTGCATATGTGATGCCCTGGGTTTGATCCCCAGCACCACAAATAACCACAAAAAAAATAATAAATAGGGGTCAGAGCAATAGTATGGGGGTAGGGTGCTTGTTTGCACAGGGCCAATCCAGGTTGGGTCCCCGGCATCCCATATGGTCTCCCTAGCTCATTCAGGAGTGAATCCTGGGTGCAGAGTGAGGAGTATTCCTTAATCACACTAAATGTAGCCCCAAAACAAAAAAAAAATAACAAAAATAAAATAAAATTTGTAGGCCAGAGACACTACATGCCTTGCATATGTATGACCTGGATTTGATTTCTAGCCATGCCAAACAGTTCTTGGAGCCTTGCCAAAAGTGATCTCTGAGCATAGAGCCAAGAATAAGCCCTGTGCACCTCCAAGTGTAGCCCCCAAACTACTACTACTACTACTACTAGCAGCAGCAGCAGTAGTAGTAGTAGTAGTAGTAGTAATAAATAAAACAGAATTCCTTCTAATGATTCTCCATCCATATTTGCACCAGTGCTTTGAATGTCCTCTAGGCCACACTTTGTGGTTGTAATCCTTTCTGGGGCATGACTCAGGACATCATGTCCTAGAGATAGAAGCTATCTGGTGCCCTCAGGTATCTCTGTCACCATAGACCCTATTACCTGCCTCTTTTCTCACTGCATTCATTCCAGGGTGTCTCTGTCAGTAGTGTCTGAATTAGCGTATCCCCTGCCCCACTCAGTTATTCCCGTCTTAGTTGATGGCAACCCTATCCTAGGGGTCAACTGAAAAACCTTTGAGTATTCTTTGACTCCCTTTATTTCTCCCAACCCCAGATCTAACAGAAAGGGAAAGCAGCCCTGTTTTTAAATGCAGAGAATCCAGTTCCTTCTCAGCACCTGCTGTGCTACCACCCAGATGTAAGTCACATCATGACTTTCTGAGTCACTGCGACAACTTCCAACATGGTCCCCAGGCTGCTGCCCTTGACCTGAAAATCTTGACCAAATCGTGAAATGTCTCTGCTCAAAATTCCACTCAGGTTCTTCATTCTATTAGCGTGGAAGGCAAGTCCTTATGTCTTCCATGACCCTAGACTTTTGAGTCCCCACTTACCTCTGTAATTTTGTCTTCTCCCTCTCTTCTCATTCATTCTGCTCCACCATACTATTCTGTTCCTAAGACATGCTATCATGGGGTCAACTGCGTGCCTGGAATCCTTTCTCCTCAGATGTCCACTGATTTCCCACCCTCCCTCAAGACTATGATATGCCCTCTCCTTTTCAATAATATTTATACACTCTAGACTATTGGGTACTATAAACTATACCATCCCAACTTCAGGTGCTGAGCCCTCATTTCCCAAAATTACTTTTCATCTATAATCGTTTGTCTTCTAAAATAATTAACACATGTACTATGCTATTTTTTTAATTTTTGGGTCATCACACCTGGCTATGCACAGGGGTTACTCCTGACTCTGTGCTCAGAAATTACCCCTGACAGTGCTCAGGGGACCATATGGGATGCTGGGAATCAAACCCGGGTTGGTCACGTGCAAGGCAAACTCCCTACCTGCTGTGCTATTGCTCCATCCCATACAATGCTATTTTTATTGTGATATTCCCCCAAATAGAACATAGGCTCACTGCTTTATTCACTGATGTATCATGAACTCCTCCTATGGAACCTGGAATGTGGTGCTGTTCAACAAAGGACTATATCTAAGTAAGTGAGGCAGGAAAACACAAAATTCTGGAATAGAATACTTTCTTCTATTCGGATGTGGTTTTGCTCTTGTTTTGAGGGTCCTCTTCTGCAGTGTTGGGGATCACCAGGATTATACTTGGCAGCGCTTGGAAGGCCACATGGTGCTAGTGTCTAAAACTGGGTCCCTGGGGCTGGAGCAATAGTACAGCCGGTAGGGCGTTTGCCTTGCACACGGCCAACCTGGGTTCAATTCCCAGCATCCCATATGGTCCTCTGAGCACCGCCAGGGGTGATTCCTGAGTGATTCCTGATTCATGAGTGACCCTTGTGCATTGCCAGGTGTGACCCAAAAAGCAAAAAAAATTAATAAATAAATAAAAATTAAAAAATAAAATTGGGTCCCTGAAGTATGACCCAAGTAGTAGTTGGAAATGATCTTGTTGGATAAAAACTGAGTGATAAAGTAGGTAAAGGGATATACACAACAACCTTTCAGTGTCTGTATTGCAAACCACAAGTCCCAAAAACAGGGGGGGAGGGAGGGAGAAGTGACTCCCATAGGGGCAGGCAGGGGATGGGGGGTGGGGGTTATGGGAGGGAAATTGGGGACACTGGTGCTAGGAAATGTTCACTGGTAGAGGGATGGGTGTTGGAACACTATGACTGAAACCTAATCATGAACAGCTTTGTAAGGGTTTATCTCACAGTGATTTTTTAAAATTTTAAATAATTTTAAAATAATTAAATAAATGAATAAATAAATAAATAAGCTTGGGTCCCTGAGCATGCCAGGCATGTGCACCAGCCCTTTGAGCTCTCTCCCCAGCCCTTGGGGCTTAATACTTTGCTATAGACTTTATATTTCCTTACAAACAAGTCCATAAAATTCGCAATCTGCAAGTTCTCTGGTGTCTTTAAGGAGCCCAGTCAACAACTCAGCTCTCTAGGCAGAGAAGCACTGGGCAAGACCACCTGTGACACTGTGTTTATCTATGGCCCGAAGTCCCAGCATCTTCCATGGTTGAAAACTTATTGGACCCAGGGCCACTGCAGAGCTTTGCAGAGGTGCACGAGGCACACATTCCTAGGTCCCTGGCTAGTCAGCATTCCTTCCCCACCTGGGTGATACCCACACCCTCCACCTGCCCTATTCCCGAAAGGTTCCACCCTCCCACTGGCATTCTCATAGATATGGTTACACCCACGCAAGGGGTAATGAAACATCCCTGTACTGACAGATTATGTGCCACACAGATATGCATGAATCAAGTTTCTGAAGCACAGATTCCAAAGGTGAGCACAGTCTAACGCAGGGCCTGGCGAAGAGCTTAGGGAAGCAATAAGAGTCTGAAGTATTAGGGGTAGGGCAGAGTTCTCCATTTCTTTACGTCATGATTGAGCCTGGTTGCCTGCCAAAACCAGTGCTTATCAGTGGTCCTCAAAAGATAACAGCCTTTTGCATCTTTCTAGTCTATCAGTCTTGACCTGGTACCATCCCTCCTCACCCATTCAGCCCACCAAGGTCAAAGGTCATGTGTTGCATCACCGAAACTCACCTGTGAGTTTCACCCATAGTAAAGACAAAACAAGAATTATTTAAGTGCCTTTCATGAACCTAATAAATCTTCACCACATTCTTTTATTTATTTATTTACTTACTTACTTACTTATTTCTTTTTTTTTTCTTTTTGGGTCACACCCAGCAATGCACAGGGGTTACTCCTGGCTCATGCACTCAGGAATCACCCCTGGCGGTGCTCAGGGGACCATATGGGATGCTGGGATTTGAACCCGGGTCGGCTGCGTGCAAGGCAAACACCCTACCTGCTGTGCTATCACTCCAGCCCCTACTTACTTATTTCTTTAAATAAGTAAATACTATCTTTAAATAAGTAAATACTTTAAATATTTACTTATTTACTTTCTAGTTTTAAAGGGAAAACCTGCAAAGATTGCTTGACGACAGAATCTTTAAGGAAGAGATAGTGCATTTTAGCATTTCTGAAGATAATACCATAGTGAAAACAGTCCACCAAACGGATCTCTTTCCTATTCTGAGGAGGTATTTGTACTGTTCAAGATCATTTTTAATGATCTCTTGGATTATTTTTGAAAAGTTGGTCACAAAGACCATGGTGATTATTAGTTCTCTGGTTCCCTCAGCAATTACAGTGGCGTGTTTGGTCTTATGTTTTCTTGTGCTTTTTATAATTAGATTTTGCGGTTATAATGACTGACTTTAAAATCCTTTTCTTTTCCTACCTGAAAAAATAAGGTTTTGCTAGGACTTTATTTTAATAATGTAATATCTTAATGAATTACTGATATCTTACATGTATTAATACTATAATCATAATGTCTTTATAATGTTAGAATTAAATTCAGCATTTCTGTTTTACTACTGAGAATAAAAATCATTTGACTTCCAACTGTGAGATTTTAAATACCTATTAATTTATATAACTACCCAAGTAGCAAAATTTCTGCAATTTTTATAATTTTTGTTTGGTTTGGATTTGGGGTCCACACCTGGCAGTGCTATAGGACTGGAGCGATAGCACAGTGGGTAGAGTGTTTGCCTTGCACACGGCTGACCCAGGTTCAATTCCTCGCCCCTCTCAGAGGGTGAGAGCCCAGCAAGCTACCGAGAGTATCCCGCCTGCACAGCAGAGCCTGGCAAGCTACCTGTGGTGTATCCGATATGCCAAAAATATGCCAAAAACAGTAACAACAAGTCTCACAATGGAACGTTACTGGTGCCCGCTCGAGCAAATCGATTAACGATGGGACAACAGTGCTACAGTGTTAGAGTGCTACTTATTTCTTTATTTTTGGTTGATGCTCAGAGGTTACTCCTGGAGTTGTTCTTGTTCCCTGGATCATATTGTGCCAGAGATCAAACTTGGTCCTCCTGCATACAAAGCAAGTGCTCTAGCCTTTTGCGCCAACCCACTGGTCCCGAGCCACAGTTTTTTGTAGGCATTAATATTTCGACAATGGAGAAAGAGCTCCATTTCCAATAAACTTACATTTTGGTAAATGAGACCAAGCAATTTGAGGGGAAGGAAGAATTGGGGGTTATCCTCAGGAATATTATTGGGTCACTCTTGATGGTGCTCAGGGGACCATATGTGATGCCAGGGATACAACTGAGATCAACCCTATGAACGAAAGTACTTTAACCCCTGTACACTTTCTGTCCCCTAAGCAATTTGTTGATTTTGGGTGTTTTTTTTTTTTTGAGGAGAAACTGCTCAGGGAATACTCAGTGGCTTACTTCTCAGGAGGTCACTCCTTACAGTGCTCAGGAACGATATGCAATGACGGGACCAAACCCAGGTCTCCCGCATGCAGAGCATGAATTATGACTCCTTGAGCTCTCTCGCTGCCCTGACTAGGCTAATTTCTAAAGATCAAGATAGTGGAAGAGCCAGAGAGATAGCTCAATAGGCTGAGCACGTGCTTTGCATACAGGAGACCCAGGTTCAATCCCCGGTACCACCTGGTCTCTAACCACCCACTGGAACTCTGGGTACCACCTCTGAGCACAGAGCCAGAAGTAGCCCCAAGCAGGTGTGTCCCCAAGACCAAACACAGAGAGTGACAAACACTATATGGAGAAGAACAATCTATGAAGAGGCAACAGCTAAACTAAGTCCTAAATGCCAAGAGAGTGTCCCATGCCAAGATTTCAGCGAGAAACATTTTAGGTAAATAAAACGGTACCAACAGGGTGTGTGAGGCAGAGAAAGCAACCGTGGCTGGAGGACAGGTGGTGAGAGTGGCAGGGACGGGGTGGTCAGAGGCTAGTGGGCCTGATCAGGTAAGGGGTGTTGGTTATATCTAAGTACTAATGGGAGAGGGAAGGCATTAAGCAAGGGGATGGTGTGATATTATTTATAGCTCTGAAAGATCATTCTGTCCCCTGAGAGGAAAAAGGAGATAGGAGGCAAGGTAGTAGGCCAAGTGAGGGATAAAAATAGTATTGAGGCTGTAGCAGTGGGGATGGAGAGAATACTGGGATTCACATGAATTTGGCCAGGGGTGGGGAGGAATTGTTGTTCGTTTGGTTTGGTTTGAGGGCTACACCTGGTGGTGCTCAGGGCTTATTCCTGACTCTGCTCAGAGATCATACCTGCTAGTGTTCAGGGGACCATATGTGGTGCCAGAAACCAAATTTAGGTCAGCCGTGTGCAAAGCCAACATTCTACCTGCTGTACTATCAATCTGGCCTCCTCACACGCATTTTGGAGAGAAACAAATAGGAATTGCTGGTGGATTGTACATGGAGGTTTTTAGAGAAAAAATGCCAACCATAGGATGACCCCCCAGGTTTGGATATGAAACCACTGTACCCAGACATCTGACCACACTTCAGGTTAAGCTAAGTTCCTGAAAGTAGAGTTCATTCACTCTCTGGTCTCTCAACAAACACTTGACCCACTTCGTTACCAGAGAGCTGTCTGTGCAAAATCACATAGCCAGAGTTTCAAGAAGGCCTCCAGATAGTTCGAATGTACTGATTAAATTACCATATGTTTGAAACAATGACCACAAAGGAAGTATTTCTTCAATCTCTAGAGCAACCGAAAGATAAGCCTACTGTGGGCATTCACAATATATAAGTGAGCCAAACAACATACATGCTTGTAACTTAAAAGGAGAAAGAGATCAGAAAAAAAAAAAGAAGAAAACCATCTGAGAGCAAAACTTAAACTGAAGCCCCTATATTTCCAGATGCTTTCATACACCCAATTTAAATAGGGTGCAGAGCGGGGAGAGAGAGGAAGAGGAGGAGCAGGAGACTGTTATCTCCTTTACACACAAGAGTCAACCGAGGTTCAGAACAAATGAAAACTGGAAACTTAGCAAGTAAAATACTTTCCCCCATGATGCCGTAAGTTATTTCCTATTTATTATTCCTCCCTGAGGCCCCAGAGAAGAAAAATGAAGTTTAAAAGAAAAATCTCACTGAGAGTTTAGGAGAAGCAGACAGGCAACATCCAATGAGAACAAAAAGGAGACGGCAGGGAAACCCCTCTCACCCCAGGAACTATGGCATCAGTTGCGGTAGATCTCATTAAATCCTGACTATGTGGTCAGAAGTATGCTAGGTGCTCAGCACAAAAAGATAAATCGAACATGTACTGCTTCTAAGAAATGAGTCTATAAGAAAAACAAATAACAGTTTTTTTTGTTTGTTTGTTTTGCTTTTTAGGTCACACCCAGTGATGCACAGGGGTTACTCCTGGCTCATGCACTCAGGAATTACTCCCTGCAGTGCTCGGGGATCATATGCTGGGAATAGAACCCCAGGTTGGCCTCGTGCAAGGCAAACTCCCTACCCACTATGCTATCACTCCAGCCCCGAAAAACAAATGTTATCATAAAAATGTTGAAAGCAAACAAGAAAAACAATGAGACTAGGCTATTCTACAGAAAACTGGATATCTCACAATTGAAAAAAAAATACATTGTTCATTCTCACTTTAACCCAGGATTGTAACTATTTTGCACTATTGCAGTTTTTCATGGCCTTACACTGGAGTCAGACTCAGCAAACACACATGAAACACAAACACTCATGATGTTTATTTATTTATTTATTTATTTTTATTTTTTACACATGATGTTTATTAACAATGATGGGAACAAGCAGAAAGCCAAGCCAGCTGAGAGTCATCAGCCGAATTTTCACAGAACAGGTGAGCGTGAATCAGACTTCAGGTAATAGACTTGTTTTGGTAAAGAAAAAGAGGAAATAATGACTACACACTGTCAACTTCTCAAAAGTGCCATCATGCATGTTTTTGACATTGGTTTGTTTTTTACAGTAAGATAAATCAGATTGGAAGGGAGAAAAAATTGTGGTTAGTGCAAGGTGTATTGTCTTAAGGAGCCCTCTAGTTACCTGATTCCACGTCTCTGGACATTTGCCTTTCTGTAAGTTGTACAAAGCAGATTAAAAACTCAAAACCTTTCTAGTCCAGGGCAACTAAAGCCTGTCCTGCCCAGTGGAATACTGATGGATACCCCACCTTCCTCTTGGAAAATCAGTACTACACATTTATGTCTATAGTCTTGAACTATAAATGGTTCATTTTGTTTTTTGCGTCACACCTGCAATGCTCAGGGGTTACTCCTACCTCTGCACTCAGGAACTATTACTGGCAGTGCTCAGGGGGCCATATGGGATGCCAGGGATTGAACCCGGGTTGGCCTTGTGTAAGGCAAGCCCTACCCATTGTACTATCCCTTTGGCCCAAAATGACGCATTCTTCGGCTTCTCTTTTGAATCAATTATTACCAATTCCTGATGCCATCATTGATTATTGAGTAGAATAAATTTTTTTGTGTATTTATTTTTATATGTGTATAAATTATGACTTGACCTTCTTTTTAAAATTACCATTTACAGGGAGGTGAATGGGCACCTGGTGGAGGGATGGGTAAACGATCACTGTATGAGTGAAATACAAACATAAAAGTTCATAAGTTTGTAACTGTACATCACAGTAATTCTCTAATAAAAAATTTAAAAATAAATAAATAAATAAAATTACCATTTAATGAGATAAAATCCAATAAAAGCAAATCAATCAAAAAGAAGCAATTAAGAAAGAGATGAACTGGAGGAAGAGGAAGATACAATGAGAAGAAAATAAGGCAGTTCACTTGTAACATGAGGGGAATAAATCAGAAATCAGCCACACTGAGGGTGTCCATTAGATATATAGTTTATATAAAACTCGATATGAATACATACATACGTATGTTTAGACAGTTTAATTTTTTAATGTCCATTGTTCTCTTTAGTTGTGGCAGTAGTAGAGGAAGTATGATATAAAAAAATAAAATCTTTTCCCAACCCAAATAGCCTCTCCACATAAAGGGAAAGACAAGAGAAGGTTTATTATTGAATAATCATTAAACTAGAAAATGATTCATGCCCCTGCCAACCCAGTAAGAGATTATAAAGATAAAAAAAGATCTCACCCCTGATTAAGCCACGCAGATTAAGGCCATTGCCTACTTGTTCTCAAGAGCAGCAAGGGAAGTGGCAGATAGCATCACTGATGAACAGAGTTCATCCTACATATACCTGCCAAGCAGGGAAACCAGTTGGGCTTGTTACTGATATGTGAAGTAAAAATAAGTGTCTATCTTTATCATAGATGAGTTTCATAGCTATTTTATCTCACAGTGCAGTCTCATAGCGGAGAGCCCAGTGCCCACCAAAGTTAGATTTCTTTGCCCCCCCAGAAACTAGAATTGAGGACATTATCATCATTGGAAGTTAAGTGCCACATTCTTGAGAAAGACATTCCCAGGCATAATACAACTAATAAAAACTCATTAAGTTTTTCTTTTTCAGGTGGCATTAGTTTATATCTGTATCTCCTAAGTGCATGAGGCCACTCCAGTGGGGATGCTGGAATGACCGAGAGGGGTGGTATGGTAGTAGTCTCAGATGAAATCAGGATGTCTTTTATTTTTGCTCACTTGAAGTCTATTTGAAGGGGAGGATGCTGAGTAATTTTGTTTCTGCAAAGGGAAAGTTGGTCAGATAATTTGGGAAACTTTTGGTTTGCGATATTCTAAATATTAATTACTTTTTACACACCATTTAGATATAAGTTGTCACACCAGACCCAACACCACAGTATCAACCTCCCCCTACCCAAGGGAGATAGCTAAATGGGCAGGAACACGGGCTTTGCATGTGGGAAGCCTAGGTTCAATTCCCAGCACCAAATAAGCCCCCAAGCACTGAGGTGCAACTCCAAAAAATGAGCCAGGAGTAACTCCTGAGCACTGCTGGATAAGGAAGGTGTGTGCCATAGAGGAAGGATGTGGGGTGGGATGGAAAGTTGGGGTTTGGGTGGAGGGAAGTGGACACTGATGAAGGGACTGTGTTGGAATATTCTATGCCTTAATCTCAATTGTGAATAATTTTGTAATTATCATGGTGTGTCGAGAAAAATGAAAATAAAGTATCCAAAAAGAGAGACTCAAATCCGTTTGGGAACTGTCACTGAAGGATGTCTAAATCACTATAAGATTGGCTATTTCATCCAGGACAACCCAGAGGGGGGCCAGTGAGGCCCCTCTCCACCCCAACGGAGCCAGTCCCAGCAGCTGAAAACCTCCAGAACTCAATCCCCACCATGCTCATTGCCAATCTCCACATGCTTGGACGAGCCTCAACCATGAGTGAATCTATTTCTGGACTGCTCAGCTGTAAATCTCATACTTTACACCACTGATATACCAAGAGTATCACACCACATTTGATGGGGTTTAAAGTAGAAGGCAACCAATCTTAGAGGCAAATACACACACAAACACACACGCACACACACACACACATGCACGCACACACACACACACACACACACACACACATGGCTTAACCTTTAACAATATATTATTAATCTCTTGTAGAAGGGCTTAATGGCTCCTGGATGAAATACAACAATCTTCACACACTTTCCTCTAAGAAAAAATTTTTTTAATTTTTTATTAGTGAATCACCGTGAGGTACAGTTACAGACTTACAAACTTTCGTGCTTGCATTCAGTCATACAATCGTCAAGTACCCGTCCCTCCACCAGTGCCCATTTTCCACCACCAATGATCCCAGTTTCCCTCCCAGCACCCCTACACCGTTTTCTCCACCCCACCCCACCTCTGTGGCAAGGCATTCCCTTTTGCTCTCTCTCTCCTTTTGGGTGTTGTGGTTTGCAGTAGAGGTATTAAGAGGCCATCATGTCCGGTCTATAGTCTACTTCTAAGAAAAGGTTTTGGATCATTTTTAGCAGATTATTCATAACAAGTGGTACAAAATAAATTACGTCAGTTCTGCTTTGGGGGCAGGGTTTGGGGTTTGGGATGGAAACATTCAAAATATGGTGGTGGGAAGGTGCAATGGTGGTAGGATTGATATTCAAATATTAAATGTAATCAATTATTATAAACAACATTATAAAAATTTGTTTTAAAAAGAGTGGCTGTTTCTGGAAGAGTATCTCTGACAGCTATGTCACTTTCTAGGGGGACTTTCCACTTACTGCAGTGGTCTAAAGAGCTCCTTGAGAGAGGACAAGTTCACGGCTCACAGTGACATTCAGTCATGGGGTCTCACAACTGCTGCTCTTTAGACACAGCGACTTCTCCAGGAGGCTAGTCTGTTCCAAGAAAACCATGTGAGGTCAAGTTCAGAAAGGGTAACCTCAGAGACCAAGGCTGTGCCACCTCCTCTTCACACCACCAGAGCAGAGGCAGGCCCCGTGAGCCTAGAGCCAGCCCACTGGTTGTTTCACAGTCAGGAACTGGTATGCCGGGTCTTAGCCGCCAGCAAGCCCTGAACTGCAACAGGCAGCTTCTCTCCAACCAGCTCCCTAACCTTGAGTGTTGAGAATTGGATTCTCCGAGCCTATCCTTGACTTCCTTGAATAAATGTTATCCATTCTCCTCAGAAACCATGTTCACTTAAATCATTGGAAGTGGGGTGGAGTAGGATGATGGGACAGTTCCAATCTTTCCTTGGGTAATGAAGAATAAAAAAACAAAAAATTCACAATGCCATCATCAAGTGGGAAAGGCCAATCATGTGATTTCCTTGGGGAATCTTTGCTGTAAGTGATTTTTTTGCTTCCAACTTAAAAGTCAAGAATAACATAATCTTAAAGTTCTGCCTTATAGGCATTCGGCTACACATATGATTAATTAGCTTAGAACTTAAGATATAACCTTCAGTGTTTTCAAGGCAAAAGTTCAACTTTGAAATTAAACGTTTTATTTGCCTTTGCAATGGGAAAATGCAGTGACCTTTAGAAATGAACTTTGAAATGGTGACATAGAGAATCAAATGATCAACCAGTCCTCTGCTGGGTAGAATGGTTACACAGCCTCCAAAACATACCCACATGAAACTTACAACAGGAGGTAGGACTATGGTCCTGAGTCCTTTACCTTCTTTCTTTCCCAAAAACAACTTCCCTTTGGCAGGAGAGAGAGCATGACAGGCTGGGGCACAGGCTTTGCATGCAGGGGCCCCACGTTCAATGCTTGCACCACATGGTCCCCCAAATACCACCAACAGTGCCCTCAAATCAAAGAGCTAGGAGTAATCCCTGAGCACAGCCAGGTGTGGCCCCAGAAAAACTTTGATCGCTTGAAATACTTTCGGTATATTTTTTGTTTAGTGGGGAGCCTCCCAAACAGTGCCCATAGCCAGGCCAGTGGCACCGTATATTGGCCATGAGAACTGGACAGATCAATGGCTGGCACAATGCAGCACTCTCAGAGGGGCTGGGAGACACCAAGGTCACATGGGTCATACTGAGGGGACCATACAGTCACTGTGTCACTGTCACTGTCATCCCGTTGCTCATCGATTTGCTCGAGCAGGCACCAGTAACATCTCACTGTGAGACTTGTTGTTACTGTTTTTGGCATATCAAATACACCATGGGTAGCTTGCCAGGCTCTGCTATATGGGCGAGATACTCTTGCTAGCTTGCCGGGCTCACCAAGAGGGGCAGAGGAATCGAACCCGGTTGGCGGCGTACGAGGCAAATGCCCTACGTACTATCGCTGTGTTATCACTCCAGTCTGACCATACAATATTGGAAATTAAACATAGTGCCTCCACATGCAAGGCCTGTGTTCCAATCACTTGAATCATATTTCTGGTTCCCTGAGTCCTTTTGTTAATGATCTTTCCATTAAATCGAATATTATAAATATCCTTAATAAGTCACCTGATAAAAATGACATGTCTCAAAAAGACTGGAAACAACCAGTATTTGTGGGGATGTGACAAGAAAGGAACCCTCATTCTCTGTGGTTGGAATGTTGTCTGGCCCATGGAAAGCGGTATAGAGCTCTCCCAAAATAAGAAAGAACAGGGCTGGAGTGATAGTACAGCAAGTAGGGCACTTACCTTGCACATGGCTGACCTTGGTTCAATTCTCAGCACCACATATGGCCCCCTAGCACTGCCAGGAGTGACTCCTGAGTACAGACCCAGGAGTAAACCCTGAGTACAGCCAGATGTGGTGCCCCCCCATCAAAAATAAAAAAGAGAAACAATAGAATTCCCATATGACCCAATGATTTCACTTTTTAGCATCTATCTCCCCCCACCAAAAAAAAACATCATTTTGAAAAGATAATATGCACACAAAACAAATTTCATTGCAGCACTTAGTATAATAACCAGTATATGGAAACAACCCAAATATCTAACAACAAATAAATGGATATAAAATCATATGCAGCTGTAAGAGAACATGAACTCATGCCGTTAGCTGCCAGTGGCAATGGAACCAGAGCCCATCATATTATTAGCAAACTGGTCAGTGGAAGAGGAACAAATACCAGATGATCTCACTCATTGATGGAATACAAAGAGACAAAATAGGAAAACTATCAAACAATGACAAATTCTTATCATTGCAACATAAAACCAAATATTAAGCTGGGGGTGGCAAGGAGGGGGGAAGACCAGATCAGAGGTGACATGAGGACAGTGGTGGAGGGTCCTGCTCACTTTGTTGGGGGGAGGGGACTGCAGTAATTTTGCCAATCAATACCATAAACTTTAACACTATTGTAACTACCTAAAATATAATAAATAAATTTTTAAAGAGGAAAAAAATCACATTTTAATGTACACAAAGGAAAAATTCACATTAAAATGAATTTGCCTTCTCCCCAACCCAACAAGGCCCTGAGTTGCCGCCCATGAACAGCTCCTGGCTCCTGAACAGCCATGATCCCAGGGGCACACAAACCAACCTTGGAACCCAGCGGCTTTTGGCAAAAATCCCTCCAGACTTATTACTAAAATATCAGAAATCCAAAATCATCATAGGCTCTTCAGAATCAGCAATAGAAAACAAATTATCTAATGATTCCTTTTTGGCAGGTCTGATTGTTGGGGAAAATTCCAAATAATAATGGTGGGTCTTTTGTCGAAATATTGAATGTGATCAAAGTGGAGAGAGAGTAAAGTGAAAGTCATCGGCCACATAGGCAGGGGGTGGAAAATGTGCTCTGGTGAAGGGATGGTGTTTGATCATTGTATGACCAAGACTTAAACTAGAAAGCTTTGTAACTGTTCTCACAATGATTGAATGTATATATATATATATATGTGTGTGTGTGTGTGTGTGTGTGTGTGTGTGTGTGTGTGTGTGTATACATACATACATATATCTCTCGGAGAGCCTGGCAAGCTACCGAGAGTATCGAGCCCACGCGGCAGAGCCTGGCAAGCTACCTGTGCGTATTGAATATGCCAAAAACAGTAACAATAAGTCTTCAATGAGAGACGTTACTAGTGCCCGCTCAAACAAATTGATGAGCAACGGGATGACAGTGACAGTGACATACATATATATACATATATATGTGTGTGTACATAACCAACCCCCCAAAAATAAATAAATAAATAAAAATAAAATGGATTAGCTACTGTGATCATTCAAATAATCACGACACTCAATTGAGTACTGCCGGAATATTTACTCAGTATTTACTCAGGGTATATTGTTGCCTAGTTTATTCTTGCAGCTGCTAAATTGAGTAAGAAATGTGGGGATTTCCAATCCCAATATAGCCAATCTAAGGAGAAAATCACATTCCTATTGAGAAGTTCTACCTCACATGTGACTAATCATAGGTCACAAATTTCACAGGCTCTGTTGACTCACTTCTCCATCTAAAATGTTGCCAGGGAAATAACACGTACGCCATCAAAATCCATTTCCACCTTGAAAGATTTCTACGTTAGAGTGGCATGGGCAAAATGGGAAAAGGTTTGACTCCTTAGATATAAACTACAACGTATATGCCAGCAAAAGAGAAAAATGTTTTACTTCTCAGAGGAATCCTTCACTTCCCCGACTTAACTGAATGTGAAGAAGAGCTTAACTTAACTAGACCTGGATCTCCTGTTTGCGTGAATCTTGCTGGGAGTAGCCTTGGTGTAGCCAGATCTGGTGAAGTCATGGATATAGGTTTCTGGTCCTGCCATTTGGAACTAATTTTTGTTGTTCGAGGGCTACACCTGGTGTTGCTCGGGGGCTATTCCTGGTTCTGTGCTGAGGAGTGACCTCTGGTGGTGCTCCAGGGACCATTTTTGTGGCAAAGATTCAAACCAGTGGGTTGGATCAGATTTGAGGGAAACACCTTATCTCTCAAAAATTAAGTCATTTTGTTTAGAAGGAGGTAGGGAAGGAGAAGAAAGAAAGAAAGAAAGAAAGAAAGAAAGAAAGAAAGAAAGAAAGAAAGAAAGAAAGAAAGAAAGAAAGAAAGAAAGAAAGAAAGAAAGAAAGAAAGAAAGAAAGAAAGAAAGAGAGAAAGAAAAAGAGAGAGAGAAAGAAAGAAAGAAAAAGAGAGAGAGAAAGAAAGAAAGAAAGAAAGAAAGAAAGAAAGAAAGAAAGAAAGAAAGAAAGAAAGAAAGAAAGAAAGAAAGAAAGAAAGAAAGAAAGAAAGAAAGAAAGAAAGAAAAAGAGGGAGAGAGAGAATGTGAAAGAGAGAAGAGGGGGAGAGGCCAGAGAAAGGGGGACAAATACATGAAAGGAATTATATATCCCAAATTGGAACATGGGTAATTCCAAAATGCAATGCTCCAAGACCTTCTTCAAAAATTAAAAATACCAGGGGCTGGAGCAATAGCACAGTGGGTAGGGCGTTTGCCTTGCACGTGGCCGACACAGGTTCGATTCCCAGCATCCCATATGGTCCCCTGAGCACTGCCAGGAGTAATTCCTGAGTGCATGAGCCAGGAATAACCCCTGTGCATCACTAGGTGTGACCCAAAATGGAAAAAAAATTAAAAATGCCCATTTAGGGACTAGGAAGGTGGTTCAGAGCACTGGAGCCCCTATTTTGAATATAGGAACCCTCGGTTTGTTTCCCAGAATCATGTGGTCCTCTGAGCACTGCTGAGAGTAACCCTTGAGTAAACCACCCCCAAGTACTACTAGATGTGACCCCAAAACTAATCTTTAAAAAGCCCATACAAGGCTGGAACAATAGTACAGAGGGTAGGGTATTTGTCTTGTATGGGCTGACCCAGGTTTAAAACCCAGCACTCCATATCGTCCTCTGAGCCAGCCAGGTGTGATCCAAGAGGCGGAAGTCAGCCCTGAGCATTGCTGGATGTGGCCAAAAATTTTTAAAGCCTGTCCATTCAGGTTTTACACACACGAAGAAAAACCGAAATGGGCAAAATACCTGTGTTAATATTCTCTATCTAACCTCGTATTTGTCACTACCACGTAATGTTGCATGGTTTTTGGATTATAATCTTTGGATTATAACCTTTCATTGATTAATTGCCTCATGATAAAACTCCATTGGTCACGCCATGCAAAGGTTAAAGAGAGTCATGGCATTTTCACCAGCGCAAATGTCTCACGAGCCTAGAATTCAGACACCTGCACTGTGACTGCACTTCAGAAAATGAACCTGCCTGGTTTATTCAGAGCTGCAGTACTAATGGTGTAGTCACTTGGCTCGGTGAAGAGCAGCAGACCTTTGCCTGTCATGAGTAAGTCTGAGATGGTAAGACCTGCCTCTTTTCACACATGCTAACTTGTGTACAATTCAACTGCCAGCAACACAACAATATGCAAAGTAAATTTCTTTCCAGTTATGGGTAAGCATAAAACCATTTTGCATGCTCCAACGTGAAAATGATTTTGTTCGCTAAGCAACATGGAAAGAGAGCTACAGGAAATGATTTTAGTGAGTGAAAAGTTGGTACAAAACTGGCAAAGACTAAGAGACAAGGAAAAATACACAAACCTAAGGGCTGAAGAGATAATACAGGGGTTAAAGCATGTGCCTTGGATGTGGTAGATCCTTGTCTAATTCTGGCCCTGTACAAGGTGCCCCAGCACCACCACAGGACCCCTGAGCACGAAGCCAAGAGTAAACCCTGAGCACCGTCAGGTTTGGCCCAAACTCCCTTCCCCCCAAAAAAAATCATTAAAATAAAATACACAAACATTTCTAGACATGTTTACATAGATAGTGGTTTTGCAGCCACTCCTGGTGATGCCTAAGACCCACTCCCAGTTCTGTGCTAGGGAGTTGCCCCCTGTGGTGTCAGGGGGCCATTTTATTATATTTGTCATCATCCAGAGCCCTTACTGGCTGAATAACTTCCAGGGGTAGCTAATTCCTAATGCAGTAGACAACTTGCCCATGAGCCCACTTTTCCTATACAAAACAACTAATCCCAAATCCCCTTCAGTAATCCCCTTTCTCTGACTCGCTCATAAAAACAGAATTTCCCCAACCTTACATCAATATCCAGAGATACCAGACAACTAGACATGGTTTTGTGCCTCAGAGCCTGTGGAAATCACTTAAAGCCAGTCCGTATAAAACCATTTGCCTTTTTCTGCCTCGCCTTATCAACGTAAGACTTCCCCAAATCTGTCCCGGGGTTTCTGTCATTCCCAGATGGTACTAGACCGCCCCCTGGTGGCCCTGCATGCCATGGCAGGCCTTTCATTTACAGTGGTTGACTGCTCTCTGATTGCACTCCGTCTTTATGAAAGAGCTGGCCACAAGGTATCTTACTTGTATGCCCTCTGTAATTTGTCATTCTTTGTCTTTTTCCGTTTGGATGGTCCCTTAACATTTCCAGGAGTGATCCCTGAGCACAGAACCAAGAGTAAGCTGTCTCCCAGCCCCTAGACCTCTTACACAGCATTTCTTTTTGAAGGGAGGAGGGGGTGGATGGGCTGCACTCTGTGGTGCTCAGGGCTTACTCCTGGTGCTGTGCTTATGGATCACTTCTCGCAGGGCTTGGGGAACTATATGGGGTTCATATAGGCCGAGAATCAAACCCTGATGGATTGCCTGCAAGGCAAGCGCCCTACCTGCAGTACTCTCTCCAGCCTCTTACAGCATCTGAACTTTCACTAGAACACATTTGGAGGCAGGGGTTTGGGCCACATCTGATGATGATCAGGGCTTACTCCTGGCTCTGTGCTCTGGGTTCACTGCTGGCAGGGCTCAGTACACCATATGGAGTGACAGGGATTAAATCCGGGGTTGGCCACATGCAAGGCAAACACCCTACTCACAGTGCTATCACTTCGACCTCTACAATAGATCTTTTTCCAAGTTATTTCCCCCCCATCCCTTCCCTTGGTTGTAGTTGGGATGTCCAGGGGGTGGCACATACACCTGGTATTGTGTGCTTGCACACTGATTTGTAGGGGCAGTCTGATTTCTGTGCTTGCACCCTCAGCCATGGAGCACACGAAAGCCACACTTTTCAGTCATGGTCTTCATGTGTTTATCGAAGGGTCATTATATATACATGCAGTGCTTGCACACATGACTGAGGTTCACACAATCCAATGCAGAGCCAGGGACCCACAAACAGCAGAGCCAGTGAAACCACTCCTGGCAGTGCCAGGGATCAAACTTGTTACTTCATGCTTATAAGTACCTTTTGCTTCTAAGCCTTCCCCAGGCCCCAATTTAAAAAAAAAAAGTGGGGGGCTGGAGTGATAGCATAGCAGGTAGGGCGTTTGCCTTGCACGCGGCCAACCCGGGTTCAAATCCCAGCATCCCATATGGTCCCCTGAGCACCGCCAGGAGTAATTCCTGAGTGCAGAGCCAGGAGTAACCCCTGTGCATCGCCAGGTGTGACCCAAAAACCAAAAATAAAAATAAAAATAAAAAAAAGTGGGGGGAATATCAATGGCACATACCAGCATGGAGTGAATGTGAAGAGAATAACATTTTTTTTCACATTCACTCCGCTACTGGCAAGTTCTCAGTGGGCTCAGCCTGAGTGCTTCACTTTTAACCCCTCTCTCCCCACACTCTAACTTCATTTTTATGTAGAAAAAAATTAAACACTGTAATTAAACACATTTTCTCCCCTCAGACTGACCTTGAGAGCCTTCCTATTAGAGCCCTTTACAATTCATAAATATATAGCAAACTTCCACTTACCTGTCCACTGCTTCTGAGAACACTGGCATAAATGTTCCAATATGTTCAAAAGAACCAAACAGGATGCTCAACTATTCTAATTCCTCTTTCTTGCCAGCACCTTGGCAAGTTGTCTTGTTTTTAATTAACTTATATTTTTGGTTATGGGGCCACACCCAGCAGTGCTCAGGGGCTACTCCTGGCTCTGCACTCAGGGATCACTCCCGGCAGGTTCAGGAGGTACCTGGATCAAAACAGTGTAGGCACCCTACCTGCTGTGCTATTGCTCCAGCCCCTCAAATTGGTTTTGCACCTTCATCTCTTTCTGCCTTGCCTCACCATATGTCACCAATTGTGCTATTAGATTTTTCTCATCTAGTATTTGCACAGCTGTTATTGTAACTGCTATGTCTTTTATTTTTCTAAGTAATGGTGTTGTCATTCTCATACACTTAAAAAGCCATCTGTGGGTTGGGGAAACAGCTCAGAATGTGATGCTTGGCACCACATGGTCCCTTGAATATCACCAGGAGCAACTCCTGAGCACCGAACTGGAAGCAGTCCCTGAGCACCAACAGGGTGTGGCCACACAACCAAAAATATAAATAAAAGTAAATAAACAAATAAAAGTGATTTGTTTATAACCCTTGCCCGTTGTCCTATAATATCTGTAGCTAACTCCATCGCTATGGATGACTGTTCTTCCATTGATTTTTTTGAGGTAGTGTTGGTTTACAGCACAATTTGGAGAGTACAGGTTCACTTTCTGCAAATGTCTGTTAGCATAGCACACCCATAAGCAAAGTACCAATGTCCCTCCACCCCAGTTCAGCAGACCTCCTTCCTTTGTCCCGGCCCTTGCCCTTCTGAAAACACGAGCTCTGTAGTCATAATTGAAGGGGTCTGTGTGATTTGGTTTCTGGACACTTGTTAATAAGCCAAAAAAAAAAAAAAAAACCAATCTCAGCCATTAAGGCATGGTAGATCTCTAAGTGTGCGATTATTTCTTCGACTCTATTACATGGACAACATTTGCTGAGATTGAAACTAGACTCTGCTACACTTTTTTTTTTCTTCCAGAATTTACAATTGTGCTGGTCTTCAGTCCCCACTCCCTTTGGTGCAATATAGCCAGGGGTCCCACACACCTGGCTGCGGTACCTGCACAGGGGCTGGCAGGGGGTCGCACTCATTTAATTCTGATGCTCCCACATTTCTGGTTACAGTGCTCACCAGGTGAGATGTCTTTGCCTGTAATTAAATCCTTCCTTCCTAGGCCAGATGAATAGTTCAAACATTGAAAGCAGACTTTGCATGGAGGCCTGGGGTTTGATCCCCAGCACCGCAAAGCCCCCTGGGCACTGCCAATAGTAAGCCCCAAGCATGAAGACAGGAGAGCTGGAACAATGTTGGGTATGGCCCCCGCCCTTCCCCCCACCCCCCGGAAATCTTCCTTTCATCTTACCATCATTCTTCATTCTTCTCTTTTGTGTGTGTGCTTCGATGAAGGGGAGAGGATGATGGTAGTTCCAGGGTGCGCATCCCAATTTACCGGGCTTGATTCCTTTGGTTACAGTGCTCCTGGTGTCGTTACAGGCTCCTGGTGTCCTCACACACTTCCCAGCAGCGCTGCACACTGGGACTCACAATTTAGGGACAGTGCTTGTGCACTCCTGGCCGCAGTGCTCCAGAGATCACAGACTCGGCTGCAGTGTCAGAGGGGCAGGACGGCAGAGCCAGCAGCTGTGCTCAGATCTGATTGGCTGCCTCAGGCCCCGAGGCTCCCCTGCAGGGTCTCTTACTATTGCTTCTTACACTGGTCATTTTCTCATTGAGTCTGTCTTCCCTCCTAGGCTTATAACACTGCATACAGGAATATATTTGAAATTTCCCATATCTTCTCTTAGAATTTTGCAAGCACTGGGGTTAGCACTGAGATAGCACTAGGGTTAAAAGCACATGCTTTGCATGTGGCCAACCCAGGTTTAATTACATACGGTCAGATTTTAATGTTAGACACTTGAGGCTATGATTATCAGGGCATATAGATTCATAATTATTGTAATGGTGACTTGAGGAAGACACATGCAGTGGTGCTCAGGACTTACTCGTGGCTCTACATCAGAATCAGTCCTAGTGGGTTCAGAGGATCTACGGGAAGCCAGGGATCAGACCTGGATCAGCCACTTACAAGGCAAGCACCCTGCCTGCTACACTATTTCTCCAGCCCCAATACAATAGATGTATTTTACTGTTATTATCCTATCTTTAACACTTGTTTTGACTTAAAATCTATTTTGATATAGACAACCCAGTTTTCTGCTGATTTGTATTGTACTCTTTTTCCCATTCCTTCACCTTTATTTTTTCTATGTTCTTTAGCACTCACAATTTTAATATGTCTACTTTTCTAGATCAGATGAGCCACTAATTAACAAGTTTTAAAGACTGTACCTTTTGCTGAATTTGGGAAAGTGGTGTGGGGGAAGTGAAAGGGAGGTAGGGTCATGGGGGACCGGAATCTTGGGGGACGTGTGTGATGTTGAATTATGCACAAATAAAACCATCATTAACAATACTGTAAAGCACAATACCTCAATCAAAAAAGTTCTTTAAAAAGACCAAATATGTGACCTCCAAAGAAAAGCAGGAAAGTATTTTTTCTAACTCACCCTTTCTTTGACATGTAGCCAACCCTGACTTCATCCCAAGTATCACATGAAGTCCGCTGAGTACCAGGAGTAAGCACTGAGGAGTAAGCACTGAGCACTTCCAGATGTTGACCCAAAACAGAACTCTAAGCCACCGGGAATTAGTAGATACTTTTAATAAATACTTGGGAATTAGTAGATACTTCTAGTAGATACTTGGGAATTAGCAGATACTTCTAGTAGATACTTCTGCAGGGTAACTGATGCCTGGGCATATACTTACCTACCTAACAGCATTTTGTTCTGGCTTAAGAGGAGCTTTTTGTTTTGGGGCCACACCTGGTAGTGCTCAGGGCTTACTTCAGGCTCTGAGCTCAGGAATCACTCCTGGTGGGGCTTGAAAATGGGGTCGGCCAGTGCATTAAAATGCTTTACCACTGTACTATAGCTCTCACCCTAAGAGGATTTTCTTTTGAAAGCACAGTTCTATCATTTACATTCCAAGATGCTTTAAGAGCAAAATGACGTTTAAAATTTACTTTGCCATTTTGTCAAAGATACCTAGTTCTCCCTCTTGGAGAACCTGGCAAGGTACCAAGAGCATCCTGCCCACACGACAGAGCCTGGCAAGCTCTCCTTAGTGTATTCGATATGCCAAATACAGTAACAATGATGGATCTCATTCCCCTTACCCTGAAAGAGCCTCCAATATGGCACCACTGGAAAGAACGAGTAAGGAGAGGCTGCTAAAATCTCAGGGCTAGGATTAATGGAGACATTACTGGCACCCACTCAAGCAAATCGATGATCAATGGGATAACAGTGATACAGTGACACTGATACAGTGACACTGATACAGAGACCCACAACTTGCATTTTTTTGAATATTCCACAAATCCAAAACTAGTGGCAACCTACACTCCACTACTACACTAATTTTCCTCCAAAAGTTTAGATTTCCATTTATATACAACAAAACATGAGCAGAGGTAGACTCTTTCCTCTCATGGGTTTTCATACTGCTGTAAATTTTAAATATTGATTAAAGTAGTTTTTCATTCTTGTTATACTGCCCTCAGAATTCATCTCCTCTGGATCACTGAAATAATCTCCCTGAACAATAATGTTCTTTTTACCTTCTTCAAACACATACTTCACACAGCTGCTACCATAACCTCTTTCTTATTTATTTATTGGAGTTGGGGGGAGGGTGTTGGGGACAGGAGAGTACATGCTGATTGGTTTATATCTAGCAGTACTCAGAAGTAATTCCTGGCTGGCTCTGCTCAGGAATGATGCCTGGCAGTGCTTGGTGGACCTTATGTGGTGCTAGCGATTTGAACCAGGTCCACCCCCATGCAAGTCATGGGCTTTACCTCCTGTACTCTCTACAACACTAGCATAATCTTTTTTAAAACAAACATCTAATCATAACAGTTTAATTATTAACAGTTTTCACTGACTCAATGTAATCAAGATAATCTCAACAATTTACAAAGTATGTATCCTCTACAACCCAGTCTTTATCCTACAGTCAAAGCATATTATACACAATCTTGTTTAATTTACCATCTTCATCTTTAAACCTCACCCAGCTTCTTGGCCTACTGTAATCTTTCAGAACTCAGGTCAAGACTCCCTTCCAGGAAACATGTAATCAAATTCTTATCCCACCCTTTGTTGTATCACTGCACATTATGCTTAACTATTATCCATAGTATTGCAGTTTTTATGTTGCCCCAATTAAATTGTGAAATTGCTTTTATGGACAGAGAAAGTTTCTTAAAGTACTTGGCACAGTTCCAATTCTACAAGGCTGTAAGGGTAGTTACAGGATGAAAGTTTCAACTTTCACACTTCCTTATTAATTGACTCCCACTTTCCACTGTACCTATTATAGTTCATGCTCTTCTTCTGTCTCGTTCTCCCTACATCTTCTTTGCCTTCTGCTTAGCTATTTCCCAATGTCACCTCAACTGATTCTGATCAAGTCCTGCTTAACTGCAGAAACCTAGTTTTAAGTTATCCCCTACCACAGCTATAATCACACAATTCACTGATTTTCTAAAATGACAATTCAGCGATCTATTCCATTTTATCAACAGAGCATTACCACACAATTGCCATCTAATAAAGTTTATTGACATTAGGCATCCTTTCAGACTGAACTGGAAAATGATAATATTAGTAACAACTACAAGATTCCTGTCTTATCTACTTACTGGCCTTCTCATTTTGACTACTTGAAAAAAATCCTATTTTTTCACTCCATTTACAGCAGTGGTGTATGGGCTTGGGTGCGGAGCAACTTTCCTGTCTACAGAAAGTTTTGCAATAAAGAAACTGACTAAAGGTCAATTTACTGTTTATCATCATCATGAAATAATATTAGTAATAAAATATTTCCCGCCGGGACAAACTGGTGCCAGAGTAACCCCATTCAACCATTACTTTTTATATTTTTTGGGGGGAGAGGACACACCTGATGGTGCTCAGGGGTTACTCCTGGCTCTGCACTCAGCAATTACCCCCAGTGGTGTTTGGGCGACCATATGGATGCCAGAGATCAAACCCAAGTCTGCTGCAAACATCCTACCCTGCTTTATTATAACTCTGGCCCTTCAGGCTTTCCTTTTTTTGAAAACTTTATCCCACCCTAAAACAGAATTAACCATCTCTTCTTTTTTTTTTTTTTTTTTTGCTTTTTGGGTCACACCCAGCGATGCTCAGGGGTTACTCCTGGCTTTGCACTCAGGAATTACTCCTGGCGGTGCTTGGGGGACCATATGGGATGCCGGGGATCGAACCCCGGTCGGCCGCGTGCAAGACAAACACCCTCCCCGCTGTGCTATCGCTCCGGCCCTAACCATCTCTTCTTAAACCTTTAATGCACATATGAGCTCCTAAAGGGCATGTCAGGACTTATCATTAACACCTATAGACATCAATGAACACACTTACCTTTCTAGACAACTCCCTTTCAATAATTTGTCTGTGGTGAGTGTAATGTTCCATGTCCCAGTTATTCTCCATTGCTAGGAGAGTAATTTGACTTATTTGACTTATTTATTATATCTAATTGGCATCAGACTAAATATAGAATATAATTTGAATTTAAAAAGCAGCATGTTGGGGCCGGAGCGATGATAGCACAGCGGGTAGGGCGTTTGCCTTGCACGCGGCCGACCCGGGTTCGATCCCCAGCATCCCATATGGTCCCCCCAGCACCGCCAGGAGTAATTCCTGAGTACAAAGCCAGGACTGAGCATCGCTGGGTGTGACCCAAAAAGCAAAAATAAATAAATAAATAAAAAATAAAAAGCAGCGTGTTGGGGCTGGAGCGATAGAACAGCGGGTAGGGCGTTTGCCTTGCACGCGACCAACCCGGGTTCGAATCCCAACATCCCATATGGTCCCCTGAGCACTGCCAGGGGTAATTCCTGAGTGCAGAGCCAGGAGTGGCCTCTGTGCATCGCCAGATGTGACCCAAAAAGCAAAAAAAAAAAAATAAAATAAAAAATAAAAGGCAGCGTGTTGGAACTAGTTCTAATTCCTTCTACTAAATTCTAAAACTCTCCTCATAATAAGCTTCCTATTCTGCCTTTTACACATTAAATCTTTCTGCCTATTTCATATTATATCTTTTTTTATCACAACACTTTCTGCTTAGTCTATCTAAGGAAATTAAACACAAAAGTCCTGCAGTGCTGTGGTCTATACTGAGAGACAGTTCTATGCAATAAAACTAGGGAAGATTCATATAAGAAAGAGTAGGATACATTTTTATTATACAGTATTTTATTTTAAAAAATTATTTTTGTAGAATACATTTCCACATTAAAGAGTCCCAATGGGAAGATAACAACTTATCTTTTAAGAGTTTTATATTTGTAGGCAGACTATTTTAGGACAAGTAAAACAAATACATTTGAGGATCAAATTCAGAATCTACAATATTTTGATAACATCTAATAAGGAGATCTCTTTCCTAATGAAACTTTAATATATTAAGAAGCTTTCAATGTCTTCTTCCTGGGATTTTGAAATCAGTAATGTAAAATACCAGCATTTCCTCCTACTTTTAAAGTCTTCTTAGGACATGTAACTATCATGAACTGCTGTCAATGGAACAAAGGCGGTATTTTCAAAATGCAAGCATTGCCAATTTTCTGCAGTCTTCCTTTATATTTCATCATCAAACCTTAATAATAATCTAGCTGGGAAAAGATGTGTATAAAGACTTTACTTATGAAACAAGTGTTTCCATTCCCCCATCATTCCAGGACTTTACTTATGAAACAAGTATTTCTATTCCCCCAACATTCCAGTCTGATTAGAAATTGGTATTAACAAAAATGGGCTTCTTTAAAGAATCTGATAAACTGAAAGACAAAAGCTCACGTTATGTAACGATTACAATGAGAATCTTATGGGAAACTGAAAAACATTATTAACTCACCAAAATATAAAATTCAATCTCACAATTTTGTTTTTCTTCTTTATTTTGGTGTCACAAATTGAACCCAGGGTCACATACATGCAAAATATGCACTTTACCCTGACCTCATTTTTTAAAAAATATAATTCCTTTCAACCCTTTTCCTCAAAAATTAAATTCTAAAATAACCGGATGATCAGAAGAGGTGTCTCACAAAAAAAAAACTTATCTGCTACTTCATCCTTATTGTGAGATAGAATGGCATGACAGAGCAGAGGCAAAAAGGTGTACAATCAATTCTCAAGGCATAAGTCAAAAAGGTCAGAGCTTCCACAGCATGGCAACAGCTTTGCAGATCCCCACGTCATGATAGTTGAAATAACAGAGGCCAGCAAAGGTTAAAGCCGAGAGTGCCAAAACGCCTGCCTTGGCAGCTTTCTGTGTTGTAGCCCCTGGAACATAGTCAGTCACAACTTGTCCAAGGCCCCTAGAGAAAAAGAATCACAATACAAATGAAAAAATCACAAGTCAAGAAGCTAAACAAATAACTGGCTGCAAACAACAGTAAGGTTCAAAATGAAATTCATGGTCATAAAAATTATAAACCCGAAGAAAGCAGTGTTTACCAATAAATATAAATAAGATATATTAAATTCTTCATATTCAATTTCCTGGTCATTTTTAATATAGAGATTTATCAGATCTAACCTGGGAGGTGTTGGTTTTGGAGTCACACCTGGCTATGCTCAGGGGCTTATTCCTGTCTCTGCATTCAGAGATCACTCCTGGTAGGGCTCGAGGAATATATGGAATGCCAGGGAACAAACCCAGATCAGGTGCATGCACAGTAAATGCCTTATCAGCTGTACGATCACTCCGGCCCCAGATATAACTTTTATATCAGAGTTAAAATTACTAATTTATAAAACTTAAGGCCTTTTTTTTCCAAACTAAAGCATGCTCATCATTTTTTCATTAATTCTAAAAGAATTTATTATACAGACATACGTGGCCAAGATCTGTTGCACATGATGGGAGTACAGTAAAGAAGCCATCCCAACCCTTATGAGAATATATATTCTAGTGAAAGATAAAGAAAATGTGAATACTTAAATCGATATAATACAAATTTAAATATATAAGTATTACATAATTTTATAAACTTTATGTATATTATATATGTATAAAATATTTAAAAAGTAAAAGCATTTTATTAGAGGGTTTGCCAAGGCTCAAGCCCAGCCTCATATATATGAAGCATCTGCTCTATCACCTGGTTTTATTAAGAAATATTTTAGAAAGGACAACCTAAATGAGTATTCCAGTGTAAAATGACAATGGTCTTGGCATCTTTGAGGAATACTTAAAAGATACTGATGGGGCTGGAGCAATAGCACAGCAGGTAGGGCCTTGCACACGGCCAACCTGGGTTCAATTATTCCCATATTCCCAGCATCCCATATGGTCCCCTGAGCACCGCCAGGAGTTATTACTGAGTGCATGAGCCAGGAGTAACCCCTGTACATCGCCGAGTGTGACCCAAAAAAGAAAAAAAAAAAAAAAGATCCTATGACTGAGAATAAGGAGATTAGAAAGCAGTCAGATTAAAAAAGACCCTAAAGATCAAAACAGAGTTTGAGGTGGGGGCTGGAGCGATAGCACAGCAGGTAGGGCATTTGCCTTGCACTCGGCCAACCCGGGTTCGATTCCCATCATCCCATATGGTTCCCTGAGCACCACCAGGGGGTAATTCCTGAGTGCATGAGACAGGAGTAACCCCTGTGCATTGCCGGGTGTGACCCAAAAAGCAGAAAAAAAAAAAAAAAAAAAACAGAGTTTGAGGGCTGGAGAGATAGTACAGCAGGTAAGGTACTTACTTTGCACATAGCCCACCCAGATTTATTCCCAGGCAACACATATAGGTCCCCAGTATCACATAAGGTTCCCTGGGCATTGCCAGGTATATGGGCCAAAATCCAAAACAATAAAAACAAAATAGTTTTAATCTGATCTAAAGTACAATGGGAAATCACTGATGGGCTTTTAAGTCTGTAGTAATTTAAGAATGACACAATTTTACTTTTTCAAATAAAACTTTTATTGATATGATCCACAGATTATAAAATTAACCCTTGTAAAGTGTGCAATTCAATGTTTTTTAATTACACTACAGAGTTGGACTGCCATAGTCCCTATTTCAGAATATTCATCATCTCAAAAACAAAACCATGTACCCACTAGCCCATCATCCAATCATCAATTTGCTTTCTGTCTCTATGGGTTTGCCAATTCTGACACTGTATACCAATGTGTGTGATGCTGTATACCATAGTGTGGCTTTGTGTCAAGTTTTTTTCATTCTATATGTATTTAAGTACATCCATGTGGCAGCATGGACAGATACTTTAATACTTCCATAGCTAAATAATACTCCTTTGGAAAATTTAATGCATTTAAAATTATCAGTTGATAAATATTTAGATTGTTTCAACTTTTTTTTTTTTTTTGGTTTTTGGGTCACACCTGGCGATGCACAGGGGTTACTCCTGGCTTTGCACTCAGGAATTACTCCTGGCAGTACTCAGGGGGACCCTATGGGATGCTGGGAATCAAAACCCAGGTCGGCTGTGTGCAAGGCAAATGCTCTACCCGCTGTGCTATCGCTCCAGCCCGTTTCAACTTTTTGACTCTTATAAACAACACTGTAATGAACATTACAAGTTTTTGTGCAGATACATGTTTTCAGTTTGGAGGAACTAAAACCAGAATCTGAGCCAAATCACAAAGCCACAACTTTCTGTTGGAACTGCAGTTTTTCAAAGGGGCTACAACATTGTACATTCCCCAAAGAAAATCTAACTTCTCAACATTTTCTAACACTTGTTATTATCCACCTTTTTTAATACAGCCTCTAGAGGGAGTGAAACAATATGTATCATTATTGTTTTGATTTGCATTTCTATTGTCACTATCATCCCATTGCTCATTGATTTGTTCGAGCGGGCACCAGTAACATCTCTCATTGAGAGACTTATTGTTACTGGTTTTGGCATATCCAATACGCACGAGTAGCTTGCCAGGCTCTGCCGTGTGGGCTCCATACTCTCGGTAGCTTGCCAGGCTCTCCGAGAGGGGCGGAGGAATTGAACATGGGTTGGCCGCGTGAAAGGCAAAAGCCCAACCACTGTGTTATCGCTCCAGCCCTTGCATTTCTATTACAACAAATATTAATTTTCTTTTTCAGATGCCATTAATATATCTTCTTTTGAAAGATGTCATTTTAGTTTTCAAAGAGGCCATTCTGGAAGCTAAAGAGATAGTAGATAAAGTGCTTGACTTGCATGGGGCTGAGCCCAGATTGAATACACAGCACCACATATGGCCCCTTGAACACTTCCAAGGGTCACTCCTGAGAATAGCTCTTGAGTATAGCTGAATCCCTCCCCACCAAAAGTCACTGACAGTACTGTGGCGAGTGGAACGTAAAGGCAGGGGAAAAGAAGTAAAAATAAAAACAGAAACTAGTTAGGAGGTGGCTGAAGATGTCTATAGATCTGTTGGCTTTATCTAGGCTGGAGACAGGAAGATATTCTGAAATGACAATCAGGCTTTGTTTTGAAAACATACTAATAGAAAAAGCTGATAAATGGGGATGTGGGATTTTAAAAAAGCAAAAGCAAATCTGGAATGACTCCTAGCATATGTGCCTTGACAAATTACCTCTAATTAAATAAATTAATGAAGAAATGGAGGAGAAAGTTTTCAAGATAAATCAACGGAAAATTGGGGGAAAATTACATGATTTTTGGCAATGGAAACACAAACAAAAACCTTCTGCAGCTCAGAAGAAATCAGATTTGATTTAACCTAAGAAAATTATATAAAAAGATAAATTAAGAAGGCCTAGGTTGAAATCTGGGAACTTTACTATTTACAAGTTAAACAGAGTAGTCTGAAAATATACAGCTAGTGAGGTGGAAAACAAACTATGTACATATTTGGGTTCATGTACTAGGAAGCAAAAAAAAAAGTGACTTAAGGAGGAAATGATTAATCAATCTGAATGCAGGTGAGTTCAAACAAGTGAAAAGAGAAAAGACAAATGAATTTAGAAAAACAGGGTTTTGGTGACTTTGAGAAGAATGGCTTCAATTAAATAATAGGGACAGTAATAGGTGGAAAATTCAAAGACTTGGAGTGCATCTTTTGCATATGAGAGCAGTGCTATCCCTGACATTACATGGACTCCTAGAGCTGTGCCTGGTGTAGCCCCCAGCACTGTCATGTAGTTAGGACAAAGTATAATTAGTGTGGGTTTGAAAAAACAAAACACTGAAGAACCACAGCATAATTCTAAACAATGCTTCCAAGTAATCTGTATATGTCAAGAGGACAGAGAATTTAGGAGGTATCTAGAGACAATTGGAATAAAGACTCTATTATTATAGAATTATTATTCCCTAAATCTTATTTTTCAATAATTTACACAGATTTCTTTCCAAGATTTACTAGTAAACTTATGATCTAATTAGGTACAGTAAATAGGCAGATGGATACATAAATCAGGTACTTACATACTTCATATGTTTACGAGTTTTCTACAGGTTTTGACAATCAACTTTTCTCTCGGACGGACTAACAAGCTCTCACTCTTTCTCTCACACATGTATACAAACACCAAAGACTGAACACACAACATAATGCTGAAGAGAGCTGTACTTGCCAGTGGCTGTGGAGACTGAGGGTTGCAGCCAGTGAGTAGTCAATTGCAGAGCAAGGACTCAAATAAGCAGCAGGAAGTAGGCCCAGGAGCAAAACACTAACTACCCTCTCAGAAGTCCAGTGGAGAGATGCAGCCTTGGAACCAGCTATAGAAAGGACCAGATTCATAAGAGTTAAATAGGGAAATATATACCTCTCACATTCAATTATTGCCAGAAAACAACCCAAACAAACAGAATGGCACATAGTGTATATGTAAGACTTAACATTAAAAGGGTTAAGATGAAACTAGCAGAAATACCATCTCTAAGGGTTGGAATGGTAGTTCAGCAGGTAAGGTGCTTGCCTTGCACATGGCCAACCCAGGTTCAATGCCCAACATCTCAAATGGTCCTCCAAGGACCACCAGGAATAATTCCTGAGCACAGTCAGGAGTAACCCAAGTATCACTGGATGTGGAGACCCCTCCAAAAAAAAATTTCCCCCTCTTCTTTTTGGGAGGTAGAGGGCCAACATCCGGCATTGCTCAGGTATCACTCCTAGCAGTACTCAGAAAATCATGTTAGTGGGTCAGCAACCTGTAAGACAAGCACCCTACCCTATGTACCTGTCAGGCCTTTTCTACGTTCCTTAGTCTTTTGTTATAGGGTGCCTCAATGCCAATCTGACTTGCTTGGAAGACAGATAAACTGCTTATCCGCAATAAAATGGAAGAAATGTTACCAATTTAAAGTGTGCAGTTAGGCGGCACGAGAAGCAGAGCCTCCCGCTACTGACTGTGATCCTGAGGTCTCCTAACCCATTTTGGCACCAGAGCAGATTCTTGCAGCCATGCATTTTGACTGCGAACTGAACTACAACCTCGTGCAGCCTGGGGAGGGATTTTTTTCCCTCTCCACCCCATTTTTCTGAGTGAAAATGGCGGCAGCGGCAGCAGCCACGCGGTGAGAGCCACCCTCTAAGACCCCTACACCAGGAGGTAGGACTTTCTTTAGTGACGTAGCCTGTAGGTGATCCTGGGAGGGGAGGTGTTCCCGGCGCGCCTTCCGCCCAGAGATGAACCAAGAGCCGCGGCACGAGAAGCAGAGCCTCCCGCCTACTGACTGTGATCCTGAGGTCTCCTAACCCATTTTGGCACCAGAGCAGATTCTTGCAGCCATCCATTTTGACTGTGAACTGAGCTAAAATATTAGAAACCCAAAACCGCGCGGCCGCTATTGCAGCCGCGCGGACTCAAAGTCTTCACCTTTACCAAGGAAGAGAAATTATTAGATGATGCTTATTCAGCAGGCCTGATTGTTGGGGAAAATTTTCCAATCTACAATAGTGAGTTCTGTATGGAAATATGAAATGTACTCAATATATATAGAGAATAATGGGAATATCATCAGCTACTTAGATGGGGGGAGGGGTGGGAGGGGGGTGTATTGGGGTTCTTGGTGGTGGAACGGGTGCACTGGTGAAGGGATGGTGGTTTAATCAGTATTTGACTGTGACTTAAACCTGAAAGCTTTGTATTTTTTTTTGTTTTCACGGTGGTTTAATAAAATATTTCTTTAAAAAAAAATAAAAATAAAAAATATTGAATGAAAAAAAAAATAAATAAATAAAGTGTGCAGTTAATGTTTTTAGTGCATTCAAGAGTTGTGTACCAGGGCTGGAGCAATAGCACAGGGGGTAGGGCATTTGCTTTGCACACAGCCAACCCGGGTTCAATCCCCAGCATCCCATATGGTCCCCCCAAGCACCGCCTCGAGTAATTCCTGAGTGCGGAGCCAGGAGTATCCCCTGTGCATCGTCAGGTGTGACCTAATAAGCAAAAAAAAAAAAAAGAGTTGTGTACCACATTCATGTTCATTTGTGTTACCTATTTACTTTCCCCAAATTCCTTCCTAACCTCAAGCACTCATTAATCCATGGGTGTTCTAGATATTTTGAGTAAGTAAAAAGGTTACATTTTAATAAATGTGCATTCCTGTTTAAGAAAAAAAAAATGGAAAAAAGTGTTTTTGTAAAATTAAGTCATTCCTCGACTTCAGTGTAATAGATACCTTACAATTTAGTCATACATAAGTTAGTGACATCTGAGAAATTCCTTTAAAAATTATTATTTTAGGGGCTGGAGCGATAGCACAATGGGTAGGGCATTTGCCTTGCACGCAGTCAACCCGGGTTCGATTCCCAGCATCCCATATGGTTCCTCGAGCACCGCCAGGACTAATTCCTGACTGCAGAGTCAGGAGTAACCCCTGTGCAATGCTGGGAGTGACCCAAAAAGCAAAAAAAAAACAAAAAAAAACAATTATTTTATACTTCATCTTTAAAATATAAAAACCCTCCCAAAATAAAATTAAGGGGCCAGAGAATTAATACAGCAGATAATACACTGGTCTTGCATGTGGCTGAACTATGTTCAGTCCCCAACACCACCCCAAGCCATCCAGGACTAAGGAGATTTGGAGGGACACAGCACAAAGGGTTAGAGCAACAAAGCAATGCTTCAACATGCAGGAGTCCCAGGTTTGATCACAGAGCCGAGCACCAAGTCAGAGCTAGCCCCTGAGCAGCACCAGGCTTGGCACCATAATAAATGGGGAACAAGGGGAACTACAGTTAATTCAAATTCAACTAAAAATTCTCAAGGGGACCAGGAAAATGGCTCAAAGGTCTGGATTGCATGCAGGAGTGCTATATTCTATCCCAAACACAACATGGTACCTTGAGTGTTGCCAGGAGAAACCACCAGGCACCACACCCAGAAAAAACTAATTTTGTCTTGTTTGTTCTGCGGGACACAACCAGGATGCTTCAGGGGATTCTCCTAATGCACTGAATGCAATTATGCTCAAAATGCACTGGGGGGTCATGCAGTGTGGGAATCAAGCCCAGGCATTCTGCACCCAATGCTTGTACTTCAACTCTAGGAGCCATCTCCATAGCCCAAGAAGATAAATTTTATTTTTAAAAGTTTTTTGTTTTGTTTTGGAGCCACACCTGAGAATGCTCAGGGTTACTCCTAGCTCTGTGCTCAGAGAACACACCTGGCAGCACTCAGGAGACCATATGGGATGCTGGGGATCGAACCTAGATGGACCACATGCAAGGCAAGTGACTTACCCACTGTACTATCGCTCTGGCTCCAGAAGACTAATTTTAGTAAAGTCTAAAATTTTTCATTCACTCGGGATTAGTGACAGCAAACTTCAGGCTTCATGGGATAGGGGATGGGCAGGCCCTCCCCATCTCCCCGCCTCCATGGGACCCTGGATGCCACGCCCACAAGCTACCTCAGGGCGACTATTTAAGCTCATTAACTGCTGTGATCCAAAGACACATAAAGACACGTAAGAGCTGAGCAGCTTACTGCAGAGATTTCTTCAGGCCCTAATTACATGAAATTTTAGATTTCTAGGTGCATGCAGAGGCTAGAGCGGCTGCGCCACATCCTATGTTATTCATGGCGGGTAATACAAATAAATTATGTAGCATCTGAATGTTTGGTGGGAAATTAAAAATAATAGTAGTGGGAGGTGTGATGGTGGTGGGACTGGTGTCAAAATATTAAATGTAATCCATTATCATGAACAACTTCATAAAAATTAAAAAACAAAAACAAAATAAAATTTTTCATTAAAGAACTGCCATATACAGCTCAGATAGAGAAGGGAACACCAAGTAAAGGGTGTAGGGAGGACCTGCTCCGGTTGGGAGATATGTGCAGAAAGTAAACTATAGACCGAACACGATGGCCACTCAATACCTCAAAACCCAAAAGGAGAGAGAGAACAAAGGGTATGCCCTGCCGCCCTGCCACAGAGGAGGGGTGGAGTGGGGGGTGTGATGGGGGTGATGGGAGGGATACTGGGATCATTGGTGGTAGAGAACAGGCACTGGTGGAGGGATGGGTACTGGATCATTGTATGACTAAAATGCAAACACAAAAGTTTGTAAGTATGTAATAGTATCTCATGGTGATTCACTAATAAAAAAATTTTTTACTTAAAAAACAAAATAAATAAAAAAGAACTGCCGTATAGGTATAATATCAACCTAAAGAAAAACAACCAGGTCAATTAACAAATATACACCAATTGTTTAATTGTTTACTATTATTCATACCTGGCCCTTCTTTATTAGCTAAATAAATGATTAATTATTTAAATTAGTGAATGGGCTTTTTCTAAAGAGCGATTTTGTTTAAAAAAAAAATTTTTTTTTCAATTTATAACAGAGAAGTGAGTGCAAATGGCATCATTCAACCATACTAGCATTATCTGTGCAGTTTAGACTAGGTCTTCATTTGACAGAATTGGACAAAAGACACTCTCTCTCCACCCACCCTACCTCTAATTAGCAAGTCCCACCAAAGAAGTGACCATTAGACCAGGTGAAGATGTTCTGATCCAAGATAGCAGCAACTAAGAAAACATACCATGGCGGCTGGGAGATAGGTGAATATTCTGCACCCCACAATATCTTATAGAAGATGGGTCCTGAAGAAATGCTGAGACACAAGCAGGTCTGACCACCTGGCTTCGGAGCAACAGAGCTGAGAAAAAGAAAAGATATAAAGATGATCATAAACATTTTTTTGTTTTGTTTTGGGGCCACACCTAGCAATGCTGGAGTCTACTCCTGGTAGTGCTCAAGAAGGGACCATGGAGTGCTGGGGATTGAAGCCAGCCTCCTCAGGCAATGTATGTACTCAGCCCAAGGAGCTATCTCTCCAGTCAAAGCATTTCTTTTTTTTTTTTTTAATAAAACTGATACATCTCTAGATGACCATAAGCAATCACTAAGTCCAAATGAGAGATTATTATCTCATCAGTAAAATGAGGGCACCATAACTTTCACTGAGTAATTATAAAAGTCAGTCATTAAAGATCAAAGAACCACTTGTGAAAGGGGTCTTATTTTCAATAACTTTTTTTTTTTTTTTTTTTGCTTTTTGGGTCACATCTGGTGATGCACAGAGGTTACTCCTGGCTTTACACTCGGGAATTATTACTGGCGGTGCTCGGACGATGCTGGGAATCGAACCCTGGTCGGCCACACACAAGGCAAACGCCCTACCTACTGTACTATTGCTCCAGCCCCTTTTTTTCACTAACATTTGAAAATAAATTAAAGCTTCTTTTTATAACATTTATTAAACTATTTAATAACCATATGAAGGGCTAGAGGGATAGTACCGCAGATAAGCCTTTCGGGTACCTGACCTGGGTTTATCCCAAACACTACATATGGTGTCCAAGACCCTCAGGCATGATTGCTGAGCACAGAAAGAGGAATAAGCCCAGACACGGCTGGGTGAACCCCATAGACAAACAAACCACATGAAAGGATGATGAGCCAGAAAGATGGTACTACATATGGTCCCCCAACTGTCAGGGGGTCACTCCTGAGCAGTTAAGAGTAGCCCCTTGGCACCACAGGGTATGACCCAAAAACCAAAGCAAACAAACAAAAACAATGACCATATACTAGATTAATGTCCTGCACAGAGCAAGAAGATGAAAAATTTTCTTTGTCCTTAAAGAAAAAAGTCTAGTTTGGGAAGATCAGCTATTACTTCTTCATCTTCTAGATAAATTTCTCCACTTGTTCTCTTGAACCCATGCCATTCTGCCCCCTTTTAGATAATATCTCTTCATTAAAAAAAAAAATTAGATGTATCTTCACTTGACTCTACCATTTATTAGCTATTAAGATGATAAATGACTAAGTTAAACAAGCTCTCAAAATCTCAATGTTCTCATTTATAAAATAGAGATAACACTTATTTCTTAATATTCTACTGAAAATCAAATAAAATACGCAAGGTACTCAGCAAAATTTTCATAAAGTTGTAAGTACTTGACAAAAGGTCATCTTTAACCTCTCCTTCCTTCCCATTGGCCATTTCTCCTTGACTGACGTAATCTACTTAACCTTTCCCTTGACCTATGTCCTCGAACTAAAGCCTATGAACACCTCTTCTGCCCTTTCCCACCTTTCCAACTATGCTTCTTTAAAGCATTTTCTAAATAATCTACTTCCTCGCTTCCCAATAATTCTTCAATCCAATGGTCTCCACATGAAACTATCCAACAAATACTGTTGACTTTTTAACAAATTGAGTCTGCATTACTTGGCAATTCGGAATCTTCCTTCCTTTCTTTTCTCTGACAAGGACCTCTTCTAGTCCTCTCTATGATTCTCTGATCATCTAATGTCAGTCTCCTCCTGCATTCCGCATCCCCCATCCTTTTTTGCCAGAGACTGAACCCAGAAGATTGAACTTCTCACATGCAATGCAAGTGTTCTACCACTGAGGCACATCCCCAGCCCGTCACTCTCAAATGTTTTTCCATTCCTAAGCTTTTTATTAACTAAAAGTTGATAATACCAATTATGTATTTCCAGCCCAGATGTTTCTTTAAATTTCATAAGTTTCTATGGTGAAATATCCTACATGGTCTGGAAACTTATCATAAACCCACAAACTGAGTAACTGTAAGCAAAAAATACATTCTTTTACGTATTTTCATTATAGTACATGGGACAGGTAGGGCACTTGCCTTGCACACAACCAAGGTTCAATCCCCAGAATCCCATATGGTCCCTCGAGCACTACCAGGAGAAATTCCTGAGTGGAGAGCCAGGAATTGAGCATTGCCAGGTATGGCCCAAAACCAAAAAAAAAAAAAAAAAAAAAGAATACATCCTTTATTAAAACTAATTAGCTAAATTAAAAACCTGAAATCTTTTCATTAACATTCTTATCCGATCTTGTTTCCCAGTTGCATGCCTCCAGTTTGACTTAATGGCATGCCAACCACACTTGGACCTAACCCTGGAAGTCACATCCCATTAAGTTCAGTCAATCAATCTTATTGCTGAATCACCATAACACTTCACACTTCACAAGACTCTTTAAAGTACTAAATTTAAAGTTCAGAACATCACCATCCTTGCCTGAACTATTACTTTCACATCCTGTCTTATTTCCCTGATTGGGTTCTTAACCTGCCCCATCTTCTCATGACGGTCATCTAACACAACTACCAAAGCGGTCGATCTAAGCTTCAAACCCGGGCCAAAAGTCTGTTTAGGGGAAGGGGATGAGAAAGGGTAAGGACATTCGGAATCGGTGATCTGGGATCAAGAAATCATGCCAGGGATCTAACCAGAAGCTCCCACAAGCGTAGCATGTGGTCCAGACCTTTGAGCTATCTCACCGTCCCACATGGACGCTACCAAAGGCTCCCCTGCATACCTGGGGAAACGCACACCCTTATAAAGACAAGTTCTGCAGCAGCACGTAATACGTTTGCCCTGCATGTCTCCCATCCGGGTTGGATTCGGGCATTCCCAAGCACCGCCAGGGAGTCATTCCCGAGCACAGTGTCAGGAACAACCCCTGGATGCTGCAGGCTGCGCCCTCCAAGGCCAGATCTTCTGTGATTAGATTCCACCTCACTTTTCCAGACGCATCTCTCTCCTCGCAACTGAGCTGCAGAACTCAATTAGCTACTCCGTTTTGCTTTCTTTTATCCCGCGTAGCGGCTACACCTGCCATCACTGCTCGGTCACCGCAGTGCCCTTCCTCCTTTGGCCTTTCCTGACAAGACTCCGACCACAGACCAACACAAAGTTCTCCTGTGACGTGAAATTATTCTAGGGTTTCTTTATAAAAAAAAAAAAAAAAAACGAAAACTCCATGTGAACAGGCATCGTTGCGTTCAGATGCGCATCCCCGGTGCAAGATGACAACTTCGAGAATCATCACACACACACACACACACACACACACACCCCTCACACTCAAAACGCACCAGTTGTCAGCTTCGACTCTCTCCTCTCTCTCTCACATACACATACACACACACACACACACACACACACACACAAACCCTTCACACTCAAAACGCACCAGCTGTCAGCTTCGAAGACACACACACATACCTCACACTCAAAACGCACCAGTTCCCGGCGGCACGGACCCCGGGGCTCGGGACCCCCCACTCTAAAGGCCCGTGAACGGGAGAGGAAGGGCGACCCCGACGGACAGTCTCGGGAGGGCTGTACTCTCCTCGCTGCATCCGCTCACCCCGCCACTGCGGCGTTACGCGCCCGTGAAAACACCGGGACAACCGGGCAGCCTGTCACAGCCACGGTGTCCGCAGGAGCGCGAGAGGCGACCGGGAAAGGGGAGTTCCCTGCGCCTCACCACCCGTCAGAGGCGTCCTCTCCGCACCCTCGTCCGTGTCTGGGAGTTGTTCTAGAGACCTCCGCTCACTAGGACACCTCACCTCGGCCTCCTTGGGCACCGCAGAGGACACCTAGCCGCCACAGGACCGCCATGTTGCTCCTGAGGGCTCAAGGTCGTCCACGGACCCGGAAGCAGTGTCCCGACAACTTCCACTTCGTGACTGGGAAAGCCAAAAAAAAAAAAAAAAGAGAGAGGGCGGGGCCAAACGTACCGGAAGTCAGGTCGCGCGCGTCGTTGCGCGTGCGTACACTCGCTGGCTAGATTTCGGGCCGACGCGGACAATGGCGGAGCTGGGAGAGGCGGACGAGGCGGAATTGCAGCGCTTAGTAGCGGCCGAACAACAGAAGGCGCAGTTCACGGCACAGGTATGGAGTCCGGGGCCAGGGAAAGGAGGGTGAAGTCCAGGTCGCGGGCACCCACGGAGCAGTCCGATGCCCGCTTCCCCTCCCCGGAGACGAGCTCCGGTGTCCTGCCGTGGGTGGCCGTTCAGCTCGCCCGGCCTTGGGGAAGGGAAGGTGAAAAACGGAGACTTGGGCCCCGCACCTCCCGGCAGTTGGGCCGCTGGCACCCCCACTCCCCCGGAGCGGACTGCTGGGCTCTAACCCTGCCTGTGTCTCCTCCAGGCCGCCTCCACCTCGGGTCGCTCGCCGCCTCGCAGGACTGAATCCTGCGCGATAAAGTGAAGACGATGTTGCGGGCGAACCGGAATGGGGAATGTGTGTTTGTTTAGAACTAGACGATGGAGCCCCTTAAGCAAGGCCGGAACCCCGCGTGACCTTGGGCAGTCAAGTCCGCCTGTGAGATGGGGGTGATCCACCGCGTTCAGAACCCTGGAAAGGTTTGCCCGAATGCCTAGGGCCCCGCCGCCCGAAGTGGAGGCCAGTGGCAGTGCCCGCGCACACGCCGGGTTTTCTCGGCCCGGGCGGGGGCGTTGCCTAGCACCCTGGTTCGAAATTTGGCCCTGACGTGATGAAACTGTGCGGGTGGGTGCATTACCCCGTGATCCTTACCGGTTTCGCAAATGTGCTCATGACCTTCCCCTCCCCACCTAAGGTTAAGAACTGTGGGACCTGCGAGTTAACAGATTGAAGCATTTGCCTTGCACAGGGCCCACCCACGCTGGATTCCCAAGCACCGCAGTTTGTGCCCTCCCCACACCCCGACCCGGGGTGGGAAGGAATAAACTCTACAGAGGAATGGGGGGAAAAATTTTTAGAATGGCATGAGTATTACTAGGAGTCAAATTGGATAGAGATTTCATTGATAGTCCAGTGTTGGTGATTAAGGGAATGCCGTGATTGGCCAGTGAAGAAATTAGTGTTAAGCAAACATGGATTTCTTGATGGAAAATATTTTAATTAGAAAATATTAGAAAGATAGACAAGGGCCAGAGAGATAGTACCGTGGGTAGGGCACTGTTTGTACGTGACATCCCCTATGGTCATCCCTCAAGCACAAACAGTAGTGATTCCTGTGCATCTCTGGATGTAGACCCCCAAAAAGAAAAATAGACAAGATATGGTTGAGACTCTGGTCCACACAGGTGAATAATTAAGAAATGAAGAAAGGTTCGTCAAATGAAAGAACCTTTAGTCAGATGCTGGAAAATAGGAAGAAAATAAGGAAAGCAGTTATCAGTTTCCAATGGTCTTTTTCTTCTTCTTCTTAGGTGCATCACTTCATGGAACTATGTTGGGATAAATGTGTGGATAAACCAGGAAGCCGTCTGGATTCTCGCACTGAAAATTGTCTCTCAAGCTGTGTGGATCGCTTCATTGACACTACTCTTGCTATTACTAGTCGGTTTGCCCAGATTGTACAGAAAGGAGGTCAGTAGGCCATCACCTGGGAGAATGACAGATGCTTCAAAGGACTTATTACCAAGCAACTGAAGGAGAAATGGAGCAAGGTCATCATTCTGCTGTCTGGTCAACTTTAGGCTGTTAGTTACTTAAGCCTATTGGCACTAAAAAGTACCGTATCAAATATTAAAAAGTGAAATTTATTTATTTGGAATCCAGAAATTCCAGGTTGTAACCCATCATTCAATAAATGTGAATTCTCCAGTTTGTTTTATCATAATTTGGGATTTAATAAAGGTCTCTGGTTTGGCAGGAACAATAGGAATATATAATTTGGGGCCAAAAGTGCAAAAAGGAATTCTTTTGTTGTAAAGTGCCATGTAAACACAAAGGGCCCGATATAACCATTAGAACCTTGACCTAAGACAGAGGGGATTGAGAAAGATGAAGAACAGAAAACAGCTTTATTGCTTATATATGACCAAGAAAAGATAAACATGGAGGGGAAAACAAGCATTGTGTATACTTGCTGGGAAAGAGCTAGGCCTGCTAATATGGGAGGAAAGGGAAGTCCAGACCCAAAGAGAACCCACTTCCAGAACATTCCTTGTTCCAATGGCCCATCTTCCTAAGTCTGTGCTTAGAGTCAGTATTAGCAAAGGAACATCGCTAAAAAATACATGTTGAAAACTCCTTTCAACAAAGATTTTACTTGTTCTAAGAACAAAAGCTTTAGGTAGGTTAAGAGGTAGTATATATAAACTGTTCTTCCTTTTGGCCTCTGCTAATCCCAAAGGTAAGTAGACAAACCATGGAACACTGACAACTGGGTACCAAAGTATTAACATTTCAAATAAATATACCCAAAGGTAGCACCTGCTCGTAATCAAAGGATAAGTAACCTTTACCAACCAAGTATTCTACAAAGAACAAATTTAGCAGAACAGTAAAATATTGCCACTTCATGGAATATTTTTAGATTTAAAATTGTGCTGATGTCTTACACCATCATACTACATTGAAGCGTTTCGGTATTATACTTGGGGAGAGTGAGGCAAGGGAGGTTTACTACTCCAGACCTCATAACCAGTTAGAAAAACCGGAATCTTAAGTTTTCACTCAGTCCATGAAGTGACACCAAGGGAGAATGTGACTTGGATTTTCTGCCATAAGGAAAACTTTGATGAGTTTTGCAGCCTTTGTTCAGTGGTACTTTGGTGTCTTGAGAACCAACATCAGAAGGATCACAATACACGGCAAGTGGGAATAATGATAGTTGCTGCTTGAAGATTTAGTCCAAAGGCAGATAGGGAAGTAGGTATGTCCCTGAGAAGCCCGTTTCATTTGGGATTTCTTTAAACTTAAGTTTCAGGGGAAATCTAAGTTCATTAATAAATTTAGAAATGAACAAGGAAGAAGACATTTAAATGACAGCTGCTGCCCTGAATCCTGTTCAGAGCACCCCTTCAACTAATTCCTAACTCTCCCCCTTTGAGGATAACTGAGGAAGTAATTTTGAACCCAAATCCACAAGTAACATATAGCAATGGAACTAGAAAACTAGTTACTATCCCATTAGCCTGCCATATTTAGGGCTATACAGAGTGTAGCCACAGTCCTGTCCAGCAGGGAAATTTAACAAAACCCACGTCTTTTCTAACAGCAGTTGATTTTTGTTATACTCATCATTAAAACCTGAATTACATGTGTGGGGCCAAAATACAGAAAGGTCAAAGCACCAAGGCTGAGGTCAAGTTGTGGCACCTAACTATCAATAGGTAAAAGAGATGTTCCCTTAGGCTATTCCACAAAGCACTGATTTCGGGCCATCTCTTGATCCCAGAACTTTCCCCAAATCCAATGTTCCAATTGGTGTACCCAGGTCATTAACAAGATTCAGCTTTCCGGGTCTTTCTAATTTTGCTGTATATGCACTCTGCACTAAATGTGATTAGTTGCAAAAAAATAATCTCTTCAAGAAACCTTCATAACAAAATACAAGATTCCCTATTAACAATAAAAGATCAAGTTTAACAGGTGAAAATAGAAGTCTGTTAGAAAGAACATAGACAGCACAGGACACCTCTAACCTCGGGTGTCATGTACTGAGCAAGAGTCATTGGCAAAACTCCAAGCTGTAGATACCAAGTCCTGGGGATAAATAAGCACCTTTCTTGGCTCAGTCAGTCATCCTCTGAACTCTCATCAGACCTTTCATCTGTAGCCACTTTCCAATTTGTGCGTTTATTTGTCCTCTCCTGCATTTCACTGTTAATGACAGGGGTGTGGACTTTTTTCTCTCTCTTTTTCCTTTTGGTTTTTTTAGTGTCTCTTTCCTCGCTTTCCTCAGAACTGCTAGATGCAGAATCAGCTGACCGTGAAGAGTCATTTTCTGCTTCTAACTGAGCAGACGCAGACTTTTTGAGAGACTTTTTCCTGGATTTTTTCTTGCGCTTATGTGACTGCTTTCTTTTCCTGGTACTAGAAGCCCCAGTTTCTTCTGAGAATTCACTTGAAGAGTCTGCTATTGTATCTGTGGCTTCCTTCTTGCTTTTCTTCTGTTTTTTGTGTGACTTCTTTTTTTGCTTTTTCTTGTGGGATTTCTTTGACTTCTTGTGTCTGTGAGATTCATGAGTAGATGATTTTACCTGGGGAGATGTTTTTTTCCCATTGGCAATATCTTGCTGGTCACTACTAATAAAAAAATAGGAACCACTTTAGAAAACAAATATTTTAATCTTAATTTTAAATCAGAGCCTGGACACAGCATGAAATTTTTTTCTCTTGAGTTTTCATCTTCATCTTTAAAATGAAAATAAAAATTCTAATTCTCCATACCAAGTTAATGGATGTAATATAATATATAAAACATCTAAGTGCAGGGGCGGAGCAACAGCACAGTGAGTAGGGCATTTTCTCTGCATGGGGCCGACCCCAGTTCAATTCCCTGCATCCCATATGGTCCCCTGAGCACTGCCAGGAGTAATTACTGAGTGCACGAGCCGGGAGTAACCCCTATGCATTGCTGGGTATGACAAAAAAGAACAGAAAAAAAAAATCTTAAGTACAGGGCTGGAGAAATAGTATGGCAGGTAGGGCATTTGCCTTGCACATGGCCAACACAGGTTCAATCCCTGGCATCCCATATGGTTCCCCCAAGCAATGTCAAGAATGATTCCTGATACCAGAACCAAGGGTAACCTCAAGTATCGCTGGTTGTTGCCCCCCCACACACACATACACACACATCTTCAGTGCTACAGATATACCAAACAATCAGAGAAAAAGCAAAATACAGTTTCCCAAATAAGTCTGGTTACTTGAGTTTGTTTTTCTTTTTGCAATGCTAAAGATCAGACCTAAGATCTCACATATACAAGTCAAGTGCTCTACTGAGCTATATCCTAGCCTGGTTACATTTTTAAAATGGAAATTTGTGGGAATTCGTAGTTCTATCCCTAATAAACACTAGTAACTCATTTTACAGTTCAGATTTTATGTATGTTTCTTTTTATTCAGTAAGGGAATTTGCCTTACCTGTCTGTTTCAAATTCTTCAGGGTATAACTCTTTATAGCCACTGTGACCCCATCTGTAAGATATATGTATTGTTAAAGTACTGAATGTATTTTTGAAAATTAAAACAAATTAGGCAAAACCTAGGAGTACATACTCACAGACCCACACAACACCGAAAATAGGGGAGTCAGAGAAATAGTACAAGGGTTAAGGTGCATGCCTTACTTGCAGCCAACCTCAGTGTGATCCCAGTATCACACCGTCCCCCAAACATGGCAGGCGCAGCCCTGCCTCAGCACCAGCAGGGTGCATAGGTCCCTGGCACCATAAGACCTATGGAGCATCATACAAAGCTCCTGCATTGAGTCACCAGATCAGCTGGCTGAGAACCACCAAGAGAAGGTCTCAGGGTCTTCTGAGCACTGCTTGATAAGAGTCAACCCCATATTATAGCTCAGTAACTTTTTGGGGGGGTAGGGGGAGAGAAGGGCACACCTGGCTGTGCTCAGGCAGGGATCACTCCCAGTTTGCTCAGAGACTATATGGCATGCCAGGGATCGAATCCATGCTGGCTATGTGCAAGGCAAAAGCTGTACTTGCTGTACTATCACTCCAGCCACCTAGAGCAGTAACGATGCATAGTCATTTTCAACACTACTTGCTGTACTATCACTCCAGCCACCTAGAGCAGTAACGATGCACAGTCATTTTCAACACCAAGAATTCCTTTGACCATTTGTAAAACTTGCCTTACACACAGCCAACCAAGCTTCCATCCCCAGCACCCCATATGGTCCCCCGAGCCCGCCAAAAGCCAACAGCTGAGTGTGGCCCAAAAACAAAAATAAAAACAAACAAAAAAAACACTAAAGCACACCTACACTAGTTTGTAGCTGTTAAGCACTTCTCCAAAACATTTCATAGGGGCCAAGGAGATAGTCCAGTGGGACAGGCCGGTGGGTAGGGTGCTTCAGTTGCAAACAGCTAATTTAGGTTCAATTCCTGACTCCACAGACAGCTCCCTGAGGAGTGATCCCTGAGCACAGAGCCAGGAATCAAGCTCTGAGCTCCCAAATTCAAAAAAAACAAAAAAAAAATTCACAACATCATAATATCTAAGACCATTCATTTTTTAAAAAATAACCCTTTAGGGCCAGAGGGATAATACTGCAGGTAGGGCACTTACTTGCCTTGCATGTGACCAACCTGGGTTCAACCCTGGCACTCCATATGATCCCTCAAGCCCCACCAGAGTGATTCCTGAGCACAGATCCAAGAGGAAGACCTGATCACTGTCATGTATGACCCACTCCCACTTCCAAAAAAATCCCTGCTGTCATAACCACTAATTGGAGAACATTTTCATTACCCTAAAAAGAGGTTACTTGCAGAAATGATTCATCAAACCCTCATCTGTAGCCCACAGCAACCACTAATCTATATACTGTCTCTATATTCTGAATATACCACATAAACAGAATCATATAAAGTAGTTTTGTAGGAGCTAATCCCCAGCATCTAATGGTCCTCAACATCACCGAGAGTAGCCTAAAGACCAAGTGGATTCTCTAGCCTTTTTACCTAGCATAATGTTTAGATTCACCAATATTGTAGCATCTATCAGTACTTTACTTTGATAAGTAACATTCCAGATTATGGATATACCATATTTTGTTTCTACATTCATCAGCAGAGACACTGGGGTTTCTAATTCTTGGCCATTATGAATTCTTAATTGTTCATATGGAGGGATATATGTATATGTGAGACACTAAGAAAAATTTGTGTACAAGTTTTTGAAGAAGAGTGTTTAGAGGTATGTGTGTATGATGCTTTGATCTTGGTGTTTATGTGTGACACCTTGATCTCCTCTGTGTGTGTGTGTGTGTGTGTGTATGCGCACCTGTGAGATGCTTTGATCTATGGGGTGTGTGGGTGTGCATGTGTGTGTGCACGTGTACCTATGTGATGCTCTGATCTCCTGTGTGTGTGCGCACTCGTGCATACACACCTGTGCAATGCTTTGATCTCCAGGGTATGTGGGTGTGGCTGTGTGGGTGTGCAGATCTATGTGATGCTTTGATCTCCAGGGCCTCATACCATGTTAGGTATTCGTTCCATGGGATATTTCACTTAATATTTTTTCTTTTGAATCAGCATGTCTTCTCAATATGTGTGATGCTGAGGATAGAACTCAGGGCCTCATAACACGCTAGACCTATGCTGTACAGAATATTTCATAGAATATTTCATTTTTTGCTTTTGGGTTACACCTTGGAAGTGCTCAGAAACCATGCCATGTCTAGAAACACACCTGTACATCTGCTATACAATGTAAGCACTCAAACTATGGAGTTCTCTCTCTGGACTGGGATATTTAATTTTTCACTTTTAATTTTTAAAATTTTTTGTAGTGCCAGGAATTGACTCACTATGAAGACAAGACAAATGCTCTGCCGCTGCACTACATCCCAAACACCTTTATTAAAGTATACATTCTCAGGATACATATCATTTTTGGTCAAAAGAATTTAACCACAAACCTGTCTGGCATGTTAGATTCATAATCATATAACTTCTTGTTCCAGGATTTAACCTTAAGAAAATCATCCTCCAATGTCCTGGAAATGTCATTTTTTGGCCTCCAATAGTCTCTCTGGCTTTCTTCATCAAAACCATCACTACGCATCCGGCTATAAGATTTAAAAAAAAAAAAAAAAGATTTAAATTTATAAGCAATTTCTGAAGTTTCTTTATGGAATATTATGCATAACATTAAATAAACAAGCTTAAAGGGAAAACACAGCAATTTGCTACAGTTAAAAAAAAAAATTACAGGCGCCAGAGAGATAGTACAGAGGTTAAGGCACTTGTCTTACACATGACCAACCCTAATTCAATCCTGGGTATGATTTATATATGAGTCAGCGTGTCTTCTCTGTATGTGTGATGCTGAGAAGTGGAGAATGAAGTATTGAGCACTGCCAGGAGTGATTCCTAAATACTGCCACATGTGGCCAAAAACAAAAATTATACAAAAGACATGTTCTGGAGCTGACAGGTCACTCAAAAGAAGAGGAGCACACGATTTATGTGTGGGAGGTCTGGGACCAATCCCTGGCACTGTCTGATCTGTTGAGCATGACCTCCCAAGTTGGAAGTAGCCCGTACCTCCCTCCAACAAAAAAACAAAACACAACACGATTGGTTCTTCTCTATAGATTTGCAGAGCTGTCCAGTGAAAATCTGACCATGTCTATCCTGCTGCAGTGCACAATGTAACTTCTGAACTGTGAAATGCTATAGATTACTGTTTTCAACTAGGAGGCAACACAAAGAAAAAAACAGAACATAATCACAACTGCAGATACTTCAAACTACCCTGAAGATTGTGAATTATACTCCATTCCCCAAAATCCAGCAACAGCAAACTGCTTTAATGAGATCATGGTAATAGTGGGAGCAAGGCCTAATTCTTGAGAATGTTGGGGCAGAAAAACTGCTGGGAACCATTAATACAGCCTGTACTTACAAGGTAGTCTAATCAATCAATTAATCTGATTATAAACAAGTGAGATAATCAGACTACCTGCCATAAAGAGAAAGACTTATTTACCATGACCAGAATTAATAACTTACTCTGAGAGTATTCTATTCTTGGAATTATCATTTGGAATTGAACAAACACCACAAACCATCAGCTATACTATCTGTATTTCAAAATTCTCAAAGGACCATCTTAAAAACAAGGGGGGGGAGTGGTGCTGGAGAGATAGCACAGTGAAAAGTGTGCTGGCCTTGCACATGGCTGAGCAAGGTTCAATCACTAGATCACCAGCATCCCACACGTTTCCCTCAAGCCCCACCAGGAATGATCCAGAAATGTAAAGCCAGGAGCAAGTCCTGAACACCACCAGGTGCGGGCCCCCTCCCCCAAAAAAAAAAACCCGAAATGAAAGATATTTACTTTAATTTTAAGACTCTGTCTCCCTACCACTGACATCAATTCCTGACTTATGTCATTTACTCACAACCAGTCATATTTCACAAGACCACACACTTCACAGCACACTCATTCCCCTAAAATATCTCACTATTAACTACTGATTTCCCAAGCAGGCTTTATACAGGGGTTGAGGTACTTACTCTGGTTCAAACCTGGCACTACATACAGTCTCTGAGCACTGCCAGATATACTCCCAGAAAAACAAAAGAACTGGGGCCAGAGCAATAATGCAATCGGTAAGGCACTTGCTTTCCATGTGGCCAACTGGTTTCCATACTCAGCACACCATAATACCACCAAGAGTGATCCCTGAATGCAGAGCCCTGAGCATAGCCAAGTCTGGCCTAAAACCACCTTCCCTCAAAAAACAAAAAAAAAGCCTCAGCATTATGTGGACTGTAGAGATATCTCAATACGCTTTACATGCAGCCTGCAAGAGGCCTGAATTCGATCTCCAGCACCAAATGGTCCCCTGAACCAATATCCCAGTCCTGAACCAAGGGGACCATTTGGTGCTGGCTGGTAACCAAGTAATTACCCCCAAGCACTTATCTGAGAGTAGTTTCTAAGTACTATGTGATGTAGCCCCCAAACAAACACTAGCATTGTATTAGCACTATTATTTTAACAGGCACAAAAAAGTCCAAGAGAAGTTCCCAATTACTGCAAAATTCCTATACTTTCACTGGTAAAACAACTAAGCCTACGTAACTATTCATACGCACGCTCAAATAACTAATATGAAAGGATCTGTGGAAAACCCTAAGTTAAAAGCCACCAAATGGGGTCAGAATCCATAGAATTCTTTTGTTTTGTTCTGGGGCTACACACTGCTATGCTCAGGATTGGTCCTGGCAGGCTCAGGGACCATATATGATGCATCAAACCTAGGTGCAAGGCAAGCGCCCTAGCTGCTGTACTTCCTCTCTGGCCCCAAACATTGAATCCTAAATATTAAAACTGTTTAGGCAAAATTTTTTAATTTCCCCACTGCAAATAAGTACAAAGATATACAGGCTGGAGCAACAGTGGGTAGGGTGTTTCCCTGGCAGGAGACTGACTTGAATCAGATCTTTGGCACCCCATATGGTCCCCCAAGCACTGCCAGAAGTGATCCCTGAGTTCAGAGTCAGGAGTAACTCCTAAGCACAGATAAGTGTGGCCCAACCCAGCCCCCTCAAAAAAAAAAAGGAAAAAAATGGTATTTATCGTAGGGACCAGAGAAATAGCATAGCAGGGGGCAAGTGGGGTACTTGCCTTACATGTGGCCAACCTGGGTTGGGTCTGTGGCACCACATATGGTGCCCCAAGCCCAGCAGGAGTGATCCCTGAGAGCATAACCAGGAGTAAGCCCTTACCACCACTTGGTGTGATCCCAAAACAAAGATATAAACCATAGCCATTATCTTTGTGCTTGGGTCTAAATTAATAGAAGAGAAAAAGCTTAAGAACTTACAGAACAGGCTCCTGAAGATAGCCCAGTACCAAAGAGGGAAAGCTAAGAACTCACAGTACTGGGACCTGAAGATAACTCCGTGGCACAGCGCCTATCTTGCAAACATCAAGCCACGAGTTAGATCCCCAGTGCCACCCCACATGCACAGAGCAAGATCTTGGCTAGTGCATGGACCTGACTAGCGCAGTCAGGTGAGTGACCCCCAGCAAGCACCTGTGTGAGCAACCTTCTAGCACAATGAAGATTAAGTGAGCACCAATAGTCAAGTCTATGAGCACTGCAAGCAAATGCAAGACTCTTCCGAAAGCACCGTAACCAAATATTCAAGCACCACAACCTGGGATATGTGAGACCCCCCTCAATCACTGCTGCATCACAAATAAATAATAACAACAACAATAATAACTCAGAAAACTGCATTCATCTGTTCTTAGCACAGTAAATTGTTTCAAAACAAAAGCTGTTGATTCTGAACAAAATGAGAATTATTTTCATTCTGAGAGCTGCTACTTCACCTTGAACTACTGGGTAACATTTTCCTTTTGGGTCCCCGGTATGCATCTTCCATCTGTTTCTCCAATTCTCTTATTTTCCACATATCTGATTCTTCCTGGATCTATATTTATTAAAAAGGAAATAAAAGTAAGTTACTAAAAACAACACAGTACAGGAAAGTAACTGAAGGCACTTGGATTGAACTAGATCTGGAACCCAAGAAACAAATTCTGGTTTTCTAGACTGGCTAAACAGTCTAAAGCAGTAAATGTAATATATGTAAAATTCTCATAGGAATTTGGGATTTGGGAAGGATGGCAGTGTTGAGGACAGAATCCAGAGCCTCATGTATTTGAAGCCTGCAGTCTGCCACTAAATTACATCCCTGGCCTCTCAAAAGAACTTTTTTGTTTTTGTTTTAGGGCTACATCTGATGATGCTCAGGACTTACTCCTGGCTTTGCACTCAGCAATTATTCCTTGGCAATGTACAGTGAACAATATGGGAATATTAGGGATCGAACCCAGGTCTGCCACAGCAAGGCAAGCACTCTATTCGCTATACTGTCTCTCCAGTCCCTCAACAGAACTTTTTAATCCTTCATAGACAACTATCAATTTTGTAATTGTGCTCCAATTAGCAAATAATATGTTACTAAAATGTTTTTTGATTCTATCATCTCACTGAACCTTAGAGGCCCCAAGATATTACAGGTATTAAGGCATTTCCCTTGGATGTGGCTAACCCTGGTTCAATTCCTGGATGACACATGGTCCCAAGTACCACCAGGTGTGGAATGAAAACAAAATCAAAAACAGAACTTTAAACAATCTTACATCAAAAGAAAAACAAGAGCCAGAAAAATAACTATACTCTCACAATCAACCTATCAGGAGATACTATTATTCTGATCAAACTAAGAGTAGAACTGTTAGTTCACCAAAGAAAATCAACGAGCGTCATTGTTCCTCTTCAATTATATATGGTCTCCTCAGTGAATTCATTTTATCTCACATGGTCTACCATTTCTTGTATCACTGTATCACTGTTATCCGTTGCTCATTCATCAATTTGCTCGAGCGGGGACCAGTAACATCTCCACTGTGAGACTAGTTACTGTTTTTGGCATATTGAATATGCCATAGGTAGCTTGCCAGGCTTTGCCGTGCAGATGGGATACTCTCGGTAGCTTGCCAGGCTCTCTCTCCAAGAGGGACAGAGGAATCAAACCCGGGCTGGCTGCATGCGAGGCAAATGCTCTACCCGCTGTGCTATCCCTCCAGCCCGGAGCTAGTACAGTGTCAAAATATATGCACGAGGAAGAGATGTGTGTTCGCAAGCTCTCCAGGCGGCTCTCTCACCACCCGTCAACGGTGCTTGGTGCTCTCGAGCCACTGTGTATGAACTGGATACGGATGGCTGTTTGCGATAGGCAGGCAAAGGAAGAATAAGGACCAAGCTGGTTGTTGATTAGTTGCCGTTTATTCAATCTCTCGTCTCTCCGATCTCACACACTCTTCCTTCCTAGCCCCTCATCCCTAGATCCCAGATCCCCAGATTCTGATTCTGACTCTACCATTTCCTATATATCAATAATTTCCAATTTTTACATGTAACCCCACATTTTCTCCTTTCCTTAAAACCTGAGTTTCTAACAGATATTCTGTAAGCACCTTATGATCAACTTTTTCAAAGATAAACTCCCAAAGCTAAAGCAAAATTTTCTTTTTCATCACATTTAAACCCTGTCCTTTGCTCTCACCTCAATTAATGGCATCATTCACATTATCCCTCCAGTTACACAATGTATTTATAACTGATTCCATAATTATCATTATTATTCAATTAGCCACTTGATGCTTTGGATACTCTCTCTATAGCCTCATTTTCACACCTACTGTCAGTGCTCTCATGCAAACCCTCATCATCTTATAGAATGTTGCAAACTCCCCTGATCAGTCCAAATTTTTATCCAATTCCATTTCTTACCTCACACCCAGATAACAATCATCTTCCTAAAATATAAATTCAACTATGTCACACCCTACTAAAAATCATCTGCTAGATTCCTTATTGCCTATAGGAAAAAGTATAATTTCCAGACAATATAACCCAAAACTAATTTTCTATTCAAACCTCAGCTTCAGGCACAACCCCCACATTTCCATTTTTTGGTTTTGTTTTGGGGTCACATCCAGCAGTGCTCAGGACTTACTCCTGGATCTGTACTCAGCATTCACTCCTGGCTGACTTGGGTGCCAGCATCAAATCTGCCAGGATCTGCCATGTGCAAGGCAAAGGCCCTAACTGCAGTCCTATAGTTCCAGCTCTTATCTTTGGAACACACACAATTTCTTACTATGTCCCAAGTTCTTCGTGATTATTTTTCCCCCCTTCATGCCAGGGATTAAATACAGGGCCTCATATGTCCAAGGCAAGTGCTCCGTTACTGAGCAACAATTCCCAACCCATCATGCTCTTTCTTATCACCTTTTACTAGTTCATATTGTTCTCTCTCTAGAGTGGTTTGTGCCTATTCATGAAGAACTAATTTCAGTATCAGCAATTGAAATGTCAACCATTCCATGAATCCTTTTCTAATTCCCAAATGCAGATTTCATTATTCCTTCTTCTTCAGTGTATTAAAGTATTTTGTGTCAGCCTCTGCTGTAGCACTTATTAAACTGTATGGTAATTATCCACTTAATTCACCTCTGTATCTCTCAACTGTACCAAAATGATGCATGGGTCATTATGTGGCCCTCATTAAGGGCTGTCGAAGAACTGGGTTGTAGCTCTTACCTTATTGTGAGCATCTGTGTGCCGGATGACATTCCTCAGAAGAACTTTCCCCAGTGGAACCCGGGACATTCTTTAATCTGAAAAGAATCCAAAAACACCGAATAACGATTTCCTTTATTACCTTATCTTCTATTACAAAGTCAGAAAGGAGAATGCGATAAGGAAAACAAGATTAAACTAGAAGTCAAAGGTCCTGGAGAATAGTTTTTGTGCATTGTTAAAAAGGAAAAGTCCTGGGGCCTGAGAGGTAGCAGACCTGATAAGGCACTTGCTTGCCTTGCACAAGGCCAATCCGGGTTCAATCACTCCACCAACAGATGGCCACTCGAGTCCCACCTGGAGGAACCCCTAAGCCCTAAGCGCAGAACCAGGAGTAAGCCCTGAGCACCTCCGGGTGTGGCTCGGAAATAAACCAAACTAAAAACTAAGGACTAAAGAGGGAAAGCCTACCACGCTCCGATAAGGAACAAAAAAGAAAAGAATGCGCGTCAGCACTCTGGGATGCTGCACAAAATCAAGAGCTGTCAGCAGCACCCATTTCTTTAGTGTTCAGAAAGGGGCTGTCTTCTACGAGGCGGTATTTTTCACTGCTGTGTCGTGCATGAAATTTCTTGAAAGCCAGAGCTAGCCCCAAGGCCACCGAGACCAAGCCAGGAACAGATTCGAAAGGCAGCTCCCGCATCCCCCAAACGCTGCCCGCGAGGAAGCCCGGAGGCAGCTCTGGGAGGGTCAGGGAGCACACGTGTCAACAGCAGCAAGCAAACGGGCGCCAGCACACACCCAGCGCAGACACCTGCCCCACATTCCCCGGGGCAGGGGGGGACTGCGTTCTCCACTTGGTACAGAGGCCTCCAAAAATAAAAAATAAAAAACCCACTATTCAGGGTGTTATTAAGCATGAGCTTTGCGCAAGCCACCCACCCCCCGCTCACTCACCCCTCGATCCTGAGGAGATCGGGCATCCTGCTAGTGTGAGACGAAGCACCACTCCATTACAAGATCTCCTCCGACCCGGGGCGCAGAGCAGCTCGTGCCGCTTCGCCCGGGTCCTCCGTGAGGGCGCAGCCTTCCCACCGGTCATGCGCCCGACCCGCGGCCCCGGGCCTCGGCGGCCTCGCCCCCTGCCCGGCGCCGCGCTCCGCTCCCCCGCCCGGGCCGAGCGTGCCCTGCCGCCACGGGGCCCCGGAGGCCAGGCTCGCCCCGCGCGGAACGCGGCGGGGGCCTGGGCGCGCGGGACGCCCCCCGCTCGGGCCCCAGGAAGTGTTGTTGTTATTTTGTTTTTGGACGGGAGCTGCGCGGGGGAAGCCAGAGAACAGACGCGCCCGCGGGTTCCCGGGGCTCCCGGCCGCCTTCCCGCCGCATGCCCTCCCCACACAGACACACACAAACACACCCATACCGTGCGCCGCAGCCTCGCGTGGCGGGGGTGGGGGTGGGGGTGGGGGGGAGCGGCCCAGGAGCGCAGGGAGCCGCTTCCCCTTCAAGCCGGAAGCGGTGCTCCCGGGAAATCCGTCCCCGCTGACGGGAGGCGCGGGGGGCGTCGCCGGCAGTGGGGGTAGGGAGTTCCCCGCAGGCTCGGGCGGCGCGCGAAGGCGGGGGGTGTCGCGGACGGGCCCCAGGCCCGGGGCGGGCTCCCGGGGGAAAAAATCAGTTCGGCGTCGGAAAGGGCAGATTCCGGAACGGGATGTCAGGGAGGCATTTCGGGCCGGGAGCGCCCGGACCCGATTAGCTGCGGGACTCATCCTGGTTACCTTGGTAACCAGCGTCGCGGTCGGTCTGGAAGCTGCTGCTGAGGTGGGTCTCCCGACCTGGAGAATAACCCTTAGCTTCCGTAGTTAGCCTCGCCCTGATTTAGGATTCGAAGAACCCACCTCCCCCCACCTTTTCCTCGTTCTAAGGATGAGTCGGGACGTGTCCCAGTGGGAGGAGAGAAGGGAGGCGTAGGAAGGATATCAGACAGAACTCGTGCGAATGCTCACCTGTCGCTGCAACCACTCTGGCCTGCTGAACGCGCACAAACATCCTGGAGCTGGGCATTGTCGAATAAACTGAGCCACAATCGAGGGCCGGGCCAGATAGTCCAGGGGTTATGGGCCTTGCCTGGTACAGAGCCCAACCGTTTAAGTCCCTTAGCACCCTCTGTTCGTCTGGGCACCGACCCCAAAGCCCCACAGGCTGTGACCCAACCGCCCTGCAAAAAGCAAAGCGTGTGGGGGCTGGAGGGATAGCACTGCGGTAAGGCGTTTGCCTTGCATGCGGCCAACTTGGTTTCGATCCCAAGCATCCCATATGGTCCCCCGAACACCGCTAAGAATAATTCCTGGGTGCAGAGCCAGGAGTAACCCCAGTGCATCACTGGGTGTGACCCAAAAAGCAGGGGGGGGGGGGGGAAAGCATGTAAGGATCACACAGCTACTGATGGCGTGAAGATTGGGGTCTCGGCATTGTGTCTCCAGCGGGCATGCTTTCTTTCACCCGCCAGGGAACCAATACCCAGAGTTGGAATTAGCTTTCCATGAAATCCGGACTTGAACTGGACCCTCTCGCAGCGGTAAGGACTTAGCCTAGGGGGCAACTTGACAGTTAAGTATCAGATAATTTGAGAATAAGGAGAGGACACATGGTGATGAAATCTTCTTAGATTCATGTGTTACCAATATAGTGCTGCTCATCACCAGACAATTCCTGACCTATCTCCCCTCTCCCTAAAGAAAGGAATCAATAGATTGCTGCACCCCTTATGTTTTTCCACAGACCCAAGAGCCTATTTAACTCAATCATGGAGACATCTTCGAAGGGTCTGTTTACACAAGCTAATCAGTTATGGAACCTCCTAGATGATCTTGCTGAAAGTAACCCTGAGAGCTATAAGAAATTCATTAACCAGCAGCTGAAAGAAGGCAAAGAGCTCTGGGCTGCCCCAGAACCACAGTTCTGCCTTGAGACCAGGATCTTGGTATGTCCATATGGGGTTCAGGGATGGGGAGGTGCTAAATGAAATGATCTGACAGGAACCAGATAAGAACTTACTCTACACTACTTGGGCACAAGACAATTTGAGGGGCACTGTGCATCTTAAACATGCCGGGCTTGGGGCCAGAGCGATAGCGTGTAGGGCATTTGCCTTGCATGCAGCCAACCTGGGTTCAATCCTCAGCATTCCATTTGGTCCCCCTGAGCACCACTGGAGCAGTTTCTGAGTACAGACCCAGAAATAACCCCTAAGGATCACCAGATGTGACCCAAAAAGAAAAAAATATATGCTGGGCTTACGCTCTACCACTTGAGCTTTCTCCCTACTTCAAAACTGCCATTCTTAATGGAGAAGGAAACATTGTGGAAGATTTGTGTTGGAATAACAATGGAAAAACTTGAATCTTACTACCTGGTATATTTTGAAGCTCTCAAAGTCAGTTATTTGGGGGACTAGGATGAAAAGTAAAAGTGAGCTAAGGATGTGACTTGGTGGTAGAGAAAAGGCCTTATATGTATGAGGTCTGGCTTGAGTCTGATCCCAACATCACAGTGCCCCCAGAACCATAGGGGTAACCCTGGACCTCAGGGTGTGACCCCCACCATTGAAACAAAAAATGTTTTAATAATATAATTACTTGATAATCATGGCATAGCTTTTTTCAAATAAAAGAACTTAAGGATCAGAGATGTGGCTGAGTGGTAAAGTACCCATCTTGCATGTACGAGGCCTTGGGTACAACCCCAGGAGGAAAGGAGGGAAGAAGGGAAGGACAGAAAAGGAAAAGGGAACAGAAAAGAACAAAAGAAAATATTTATTTGGTTGGGAGGTAAGGAAGCACTGAACAAATTCTCCTGAAATAACTGTAGATCAATCTCTCTCCATCCCTTTTCTGGGAATAGCAACTGGATACTTGAGGAAAAGCCAGAGCTTTGGGGAAATGAGAAGGGGGGTGTCTTTTGTGGTTGTTTGGGGACATACCTTGTGGTTCTCAGGGCTTACCTCTGGCTCTGCACTCAGACATCATATCTGTCAGGGTATAGGGGACCATATGGGATGCTGGGGTGTGGGGGAGCAAATTCAGGTTGGTGGCATGCAAGGCTGGTGCCCTACCTGCTGTACAATCACTCTGGCTCCCTCAGAAACAGTTTCAGTGGGGCTAGGAAGATAACTCAAAGGGCTGCAGTGCATGGTTCCAGTTTGATCCCTGTCACCTCATGGTCCTCTGAGAACTACCAGGCACCCAAGAGTAGGCCCTGAGCACTGCCCAGATAATAACTATACATGCCTACCATGTGCAAGGCCCTGAGTTGATCCTGCAACCACATACATATTTCCCTCATCGGCATTGCCAGGTGGTTTACTGATGGCACCGAGTACTGGCAGGTATGATTGAAAATAGTATTTTTTAAAACAAGGATTTGGGGCTAGATAGTATGGGGGAAGTGGATACCAAGATGTTTGCCTTGCATACAGCCAACCTCAGTTTGATCCCTGGCACTGCATATAGTCCCCCAAACACCACCAGAATGATTACTTACTTAGCATAGAGCCAAGAATAACCCCTGAATAATGCCAGATGTGGACCCCCCACAAAAAAAGGGGGAAAACTCCCTGTATCTAAAATTATCTTCTTTCTAGAAACCAAAGGAGAAAAAGCTTTTTATCAATCTCTGTCAGTGGAAAAGGATCCCATCTCCCGAGTCAGCCACTCATCCAGTACCTATAAGTGTTGGCCGACCAGAAGATATGTCTGAAACATCAGGTACACAGAATTATGAAAGAGAAAGCATATTTACAATTTTATTAACAGTACTATAAGTCATGGTGCATCGAGTAAAACTTGTTTTATTTTGGGCCATACCCAGTGGTGCTTAGGGATTACTTCTGGTTCTGTGCTCAGGAATTACACCTGGTGGGTTCAGGGGACCATAATG